>NC_048306.1:35232737-35444378 GCF_013100865.1 Trachemys scripta elegans
AAAGCAACAGAGGGTCCTGTGGCACCTTTAAGACTAACAGAAGTATAGGGAGCATAAGCTTTCGTGGGTAAGAACCTCACTTCTTCAGATACAAGTCATCTTGCATCTGAAGAAGTGAGGTTCTTACCCACGAAAGCTTATGCTCCCTATACTTCTGTTAGTCTTAAAGGTGCCACAGGACCCTCTGTTGCTTTGTAATAAGAGAGTGTGTGATTTTTATTGTTATATGGTATAACTGAGCCTAAGCCCAAGTCTGACATGACAATTGCTTGTAATCTGTATTTTTGTGGTCAGTATATGCCTAGAACATTGGTTGTGTTTACACTTGATTGATGAAGTGTTGATTGTAAACTTATATGGTTCTGGGGGAATTAATAAATTATTGATTAAGAGCACTAAGTGTCCTGATTTGAGAAATACTGTGAACAACAAAATGTTTATTCTAATTAGGTTCAGTTCTAATATTTGCTACAAACACTTATCAAATTGGCAAACCTTGTTTATTAGATTGCAGCTTTAAAATCTAACTTGCATCTCAGCAAATTCATAAAATTGATTCCCGCGCACACTTACATACGGAACATACTTGCCAGAGAAACTTTAACCTTTGGCTTTTAGCTCCCTCCCCTCACTTCAAATATGAGAAGCAAGAATCAACTTCCACTTAAGATTTTACTTATCAGTAGCCCTTGTGTAAATTAGGTACTTTTGTTTTATTCTAATTTTATGCAATTGGAAGTAAACTTCACTAGGTTTACTTCTCATGCACATTCCCCCCTACTATAACAATTTGTTCTTCTGAAATGAGACACCAAAGGCAAACCCATACATGGCAAATAATCCTACTTTTCAAAATAATCCACATTAATTCTCTTTCAGAGAAGGAAAAATAATCATCACAATTAATCACAAGATTTAAAAAATAAATATTTAAAAAATAGTCACAATTAATTGCAGTTTTAATCTCACTGTTAAAATAGAATACCTATTTAAATGTATTATAAATATTTTGGATAGTTTTCTACATTTTCAAATATATTGATTTCAATTACAACACAAAATACAAAATGTACATTGCTCACTTCATATTTTTATTGCAAATATTTGCATTGTAAAAAGATAAACAAAAGAAGTGGTATTTTTAATCACCTTATACAAGTACTGTAGTGCAATCTTTTTATCATAAAAGTTTAACTTACAAATGTAGAATTATGTACAAAAAATAACTGCATTCAAAAATAAAACAATGTAAAACTTTAGAGCCTACAAGTCCACTAAGTCTTACTTCTTGTTCAGCCAGACAGACAATCGCTCAGACAGACAAGTTTGTTTACATTTGCAGGAGATAATGCTGCCTGCTGCTTGTTTACAATGCCACCTGAAAGTGAGAACAGGTATTTGCATGGCACTTTGTAGCCAACGTCACAAGATATTTACGTGCTAGATGCATTAAAGCTTCATATGTCCCTTCATGCTTCAACCACCATTCCAGAGGACATGTGTCCATGCAGATGATGGGTTCTGCTCGATAACAACCCAAAGCAGCGCAGACTGTTCATTTTCATCATCTGAGTCAGATGGCACCAGCAGAAGGTTGATTTTCTTTTTTGGTGGTTTGGGTTCTGTAGTTTCCACACTGGAGTGTTGCTTTGTCATAAACATACAGTTAAGGGTTAATTCCTCTTTTACCTGTAAGGGGTTAAGAAGTTCACATAGCCTAGCTGACACCTGACCAGAGGAACCAATGGGGGGACAAGGTTTTTTCAAAGAGGGAGGAGGGAAAAAAGTCCTTTGTCTATTCAGTAAGTTTGTGCCAGAGTGAAGGATCCAGGAATCAGCCATCTAACATTTCTTAAAAGTGGTAAGTGTTTAGGGAAGGAATGTATTAGATTATGTTTATTTTCTTTTGTGACCTTCTTTTGCATAAGAAAGAGAATCAAATTGGGTTTCTTTTGTGTAACTTTAAGATTTTGCCCAGAGGGACATCCTCTGTGTTTTGAATCTGTTGTCTGTGAGAGTAGCTTGCATGCTAAACTCACAGAGATATTCCTTTCACCCTTTTTCTTTAATTAAAAGTCTTCTTTAAAGGACCTGATTGATTTTTTCTTGTTTTAAGATCCAAGGGTTTTTTGGATCTGGGCTCACCAGGAATTGGTGGGAGGTGAACCAGTCTCAATCCTGCCAGGAAAAGGGGGAGAAAGACTAGGGAAATATTTGGAGAGAAGACAGAGTTTCCAAATGACTCTCCCATAAATGTTTGTTTAAACTATTTGGTGGTGGCAGCTACTAGATCTAAGCTGGTAAATAAGCTTAGGGGTTATCTCATGCAGGTCCCCACATCTGTACCTAAAGTTCAGAGTGGGGGTGACACCTTGACATGATCTTTTAAGACTTCTGAAAGCATGCTCCACAGCTCATCCTTCTGAGTTTTGGAAGGCACTACATCTTCTTAAAACTTGGGTCAAGTGCTGTAGCTATCTTTAATAATCTCACATTGGTACCTTCTTTGCGTTTCGCCAAATCTGCAGTGAAAGTGTTCTTAAAATGAACAGCATGTGTTGGGTCATCATCCAAGACTTTTATAACATGAAATATATGGCAGATTGTGGGTAAAACAGAGCAGTGTCTATTCAAGTCTCCCCCAAGGAGTTGAATCACAAATTCAATTGACACATTTTTTAATGAGTGTCGTCAGCATGAAAGCATGTCTTGTAGAATGGTGGCCAAAGCATGAAGGGGCACACGAATGCTTAGCATATCTGGCACATAAATACCGTGCAATGCCTGCTACAAGTCCCATGCAAACACCTGTTCTCACTTTCAAGTGACATTGTAAATAAGAAGCAGGCAGTATTATCTCCTCTAAATGTAAACAAACATGTTTGTCTTAGCGATTGGCTGAAGTAGGACTGAGTAGACTTGTAGATGCTAAAGTTTTACTTTGTTCTGTTGTTGAGTGCACTTATGTAGCAAAAAACTACATTTGTAAGTTGCACTTTCACAATTTAGAGATTGATCTATAGTACTTCTATGAGGTGGATAGAAAATTATTATTTATTTGTTTCTTATTTCATAGTGCAAATATTTGTAATTAAAATAATAATATAAAGTGAGCACTGTACACTTTGTATTCTGTATTGTAATTAAAAACAATATATTTGAAAATGTAGAAAAACATCCAAAAATATTTAATAAATTTCAATTGGTATTCTATTGTTTAACAGTGTGATTAAAGCTGAGATTAATTGCTATACATTTTTTTAATCATGATTAATTTTTTGAGTTAATCAGAGGAGTTAGCTGCAATTAATCGACAGCCCTAATAATAATTCTACATTTGTAAGTTGCACTTTCACAATAAAGAGATTGCTTGTATGTGGTGAATTGAAAAATACTATTTCTTTTGTTTATCATTTTTACAGTGCAAATATATATAATCAAAAATATAAATTGAGCATTGTAAACTTTGTATTCTGTCTTATAATTGAAATCAATATGTTTGAAAATGTAGAAAGACATTGAAAAATATGTATAATACATTTAAATTGGAATTCTATTATTGTTTAACATTGCGATTAATCACGGTTTTTTAATCTAGTTTATTTGTTTTGCATTAATCGAATGCATTAACTGTGATTAATTGACAGTCCTAATTCCTGGACTTGTTTTCTATCTCCCTCAGCTTCTATTATTTTACTAACTGCATGATTTACCTATAGAAGGCATTTGGGGGTATGCATTGTGTCAAGACACAAGTTTGGACCCCTATTTTATATAGATGGTGCCACACATGCAAAACTCCTTTTGATGTTACTTCCATATGTGGGGACACATTGTGCCAAATCCACAAATAAGGAAGAGAGAAGGGATACAAGTAGGGATGTCCTCCTTGTAGAGCTAAGCAGGAGCCAAGCACAAAGTGTTCTTGGAAGAAGTGAGTGAAAATTGTAATTTCCATCTTGTGAAAAAATTTAATATTTCAACATTGGTCTTCCTCCAGTTGAAATATCATTTTTTTATTAAATGAAATAATAAATGGTAAAATGCTTTTTTTAGGAATTTTCAATTGAAACAAATCTTTCAATATTCCCAATTTGAACGGTTTCATTTTGGTTTGCTGAACTGATCCAAAACATTTCATTCTGAATCATTTCAACATCAAACTTCATTTCCCTGTGAGGCTGCATGGCCTCATGGGAGTTGTAATGAGGGTACCTTATGACCCAATTCTCTTCAACTGGCTGTGCTACCCAGACAGACTACATCTCCCACTATGGACCACACCATTTGCTCTGTGGGGACAGACTAAAGATATACAGTATTTTGTATTACCTCAGCGTGTTGCTCAGCCATTGGTATGGTCAAATTATCTCCCCTGAAATCTGCATGTGGAGGTGCCCACTATGTGAATAAGGGGAGCTTGAGTGACTCTATAGCATTTTCTTCCTGCCTCTCACCCATCAATGCTACAGAGGACTCTCTGTGGAGGTTATCATCTGCACAGCCCATGTCTATAGTAACTTTTTCACCTTTCTCTTTCCTCGTGGTAACCTGAGAGGTATTGTAACTAGGGGGAGTCACTGATATTTCAGAAAAGCAGGGGTCAGCATTGCACAGTGGTAAAGGACCTCCACATGTATCCCTTGAAATATACCAGACTTTTCTGCAGGGAACACAAAACAGCTCATCTCCAACCCAAGGAAGGCATAAGTAGGAAACTATTTTTGAGTAACAGGTCTTCTGATTTTAACTGGGAGGGGATAATTTGACCAACAAACTGGTACACATGACAATCACACACTTCTATACCACCTGCTATAACAAACATAGCATAAAATAAATTAGACTGGGAAAGACATGCACTACATATATTATGATCATCATTACACAGTAGCACTGATAGGTACTGTTAGGAGTGCTAGTGATAATGTAGGATTCAGACCTGTATTTTCACCTGAGATAGAATTTTAGGTCTTGGTTGTCTGTTTAATTCTTGATACATTTATATTCTTAATAATCTATTGTGATAAAGTTCCTCCTCTACCTTGGTGGGTCCTGCACTTATTGGCGGATTTTGCTTGCCTCAGAGATTCACAGTAGCTCTCAGTTTGCCCACTTTCGGGGTTCAAATTGCAGCTCACTCAGATAACCTCATCACTGGCCAGTATGGGGAAAAAAGAGTAAGAACAATCCCCGCAGTTTCTGCTGATCCACCATGTGGGTTGGGGAACAGCCCAGAGACCTTCCTCTCTGGTGGAACCTCCTGTGTTGGATCGGGAGTTGGGAGGTTTGGGGGGAACCCGGGCCCACCCTCTAGCCCGTGTTCCATCCCAGGGCCCTGTGGACTGCAGCTGTCTAGAGTGCCTTCTGGAACAGCTGCGCGACAGCTACAATTCCCTGGACTACTTCCCCACGGCCTCCTCCCAACACCTTCTTTGTCCTCACCACAGGACCTTCCTCCTGGTGTCTGTTAATGCTTGTACTCCTCAGTCCTCCAGCAGCACACCCTCTCACTCCTAGCTCCTTACGTACACCTCACTAACTGGAGTGAGAGTCTTTTTAAACTGGGTGTCCTGATTAGCCTTAATTAATTCTAGCAGCTTCCCAATTGGCTACAGGTGTCCTAATTAGCCTGCCTGCTTTAATTCATTCTAGAAAGTTCCTGAGTGTTCTGGAATAGTCCCTGTTATTTTATCCAGGGAAAAGGGACCTGCTTAACCTGGAATTAATGTATCTACCTTCGCCCACTCTCTTGTAGCCATCTGGCCTGACCCTGTCACAATATATAAACAAAGGACAAAGACACTGTGCATGTTGCTTCTGCCTAGCCAGATAGGTTTGTTAGTATAATGGGAACAGATAAAAACAGTTATAGTGTTACTGGACATGGTGGGAGTATAATATTCGAGTGAACACTTTAAGACTGCCTCAACTCCTATCTCTAGGCAAAGTCAAGCAACCACTCGGGAGGGGCAAAGGGGGTTGGGGGAAGGTATAAAACACTAAAAGGCCAAAGAAATGCCTGTCCCTGACTGTAGCACAACCTCACTTCTCACCCTCTCATGGGACTCAAAAGAGGTGGGATGAAGACCCCAGACTCACGACGCCTGAAAACGGAACAAGACCATAAATTGTAAGGGATGAGACCAAGGGCGTGCATTTCGGGTATAGTATCAGAGGGGTAGCCATGTTAGTCTGGATCTGTAAAAAGCAACAGAGAGTCCTGTGGCACCTTTCAGACTAACAGATATATTGGAGCATAAGCTTTCGTGGGTGAATGCCCACTTCGTTGGATGCCTGACTATACATTTCAGGTATAGTTATTCTTGCTAAGGAGGGGGGAGAATTGAACACTGGGAAACAAGGATCTGCAGCATCAGAGTTATGGACATGCTTGCTGGAAACTAACCTCAATAAACATCGCATTGCTTGCACCTCGGACTTCTGCTTTCTGTCTGCATGACAAGAACCAGGGGAGAGGGTGAAGGGAATGCCCTCTAACAGGCCCTAACTGAGACCAGGACACCATTGTGGTAGGCACAGTACAAACATATAGGGAGAGACAGTCCCTAAAGAGCTTACAATCTAAATAGAAATAAAAAACAGATAAAGGATAGGGGAGGCACAAGGTGAGTTGACTCATCCACGATCAGACAGCAGGTAAGTGGCAGGACCAGAACTCAGATCTCATAAGTCCCAGATCAGTGCCCTAACCACTACATCATGCTCACTTCCCCATGAAACAGAGCATCAATATATGTTATATTGAAAGATTACCAGTCTCCATTTGGCATTTATAAATGTCAGCGTAGTCATGGGCAAAAGGGTTCACAGCTATTCTCTGTGCATCTCCTTTCAAATCTGATATCAGACTGCCTGTTGGCTCAATGAAAGCAAATAAACTTTTAAATAAAATATAAAATGAAATTCTCCTGGGAAGAGATCAGCAGCAGATTTTCAGTTTTGTAACAGAAACTGATAAAAATTGACATTTCCAAATCTTACGAGATTAATTTACCCTTTTTTGTTCTTTTTATTTTTCAGAAAGGGAGACTTATAACTAGCAATATAACTTTGTGGTACTGGATACTTTTATTCCCATTCATAACAGAAGGCAGTAGCTGAACAGACATCAATGTGAATCATTGTCATGAGAACAATCTTTGAAACCTCCTGACATTTTCTATTTGTTAACACATCATCAAATTAAGCAGTGTTGCAGCCATTTCAGGTACATGTAAATTTCCTGGTAATTTTTGTAAATTTCATGTAAATTTCAGGTACATGTAAAAACTGGTAGTAAACTGAAAGAAAAGGCTCAGAAAGGTACTTCATGGCATTCTCAGAAAGCTTCTTAAATCCACAGACAAAGCATCATCTATTCATACTTTCGACTAAAACAGTGCATGCTGTATACTTGTTAAAACTTCTAACTTCATGTCAAAATGCACAAGAAAAAAGGAAAAACTCTTTGATAAAAAGCTTGAACATCACCATAAACAAGATTTTACCTTTACTTTATTGCTTATTTGTATGCTATCAATTCCAAAGGATGCAGGCTCATGTGTGTGAGATAAAATGCATTTATTGCATACATTTAGATTTGTTTTATGATATATATGCATCATCTCATCTTATGTATAGATTATATATATATATGTCACTTTCTGCATTTTCTGTATGTTTATCAAAATTCAATTTTTTAAACAAAATTAAGGAAACATGAAAAATATGGTTACTGTAAAATCCAAGAATAGGAAATGCTGACAGCTGGCACAGCAGGGAAGCAAGCTCAATCCATGCGTCAAATCCAGAAGTTCAAAAAATATAAATAGGGTAGGATAATAAAATCTTTAAGGTCTGATGAAGGCATTGTATCTGAAACACTGGAGCCACACAGTAACTGATTCCTTTGTCTCCTGATGATAAATCAAAAAGCATAGAGGGGGGATTAAAAAAAAGAGTGTGTGGAACGTTTTGTAAAATCCTTTGAAGCATTGGAACTTTAAAGGGCTTGGTTACCTTAAAGGTCTGAAATGTTTCAAATTGTATCCATCAAAAAGTGAAACTATCTTCAGTAATAAGACTGAAGTAGATAATGCAATACTTTTTATTGGATCAATAAATTATAATACCAGTTTTCATGGCAATAGGCTCCTGTAATACTATATTTTCCTTCTGGAGAGTAAATATTTTAACATATAACTAAAAAGATTATATGACCCATATATCACATTAGTGGTACTTGAATAAAAAAATTTCAAAGCAAAACTCTTCTATTTCTAAAATCAGTCAGCAGTATATATACTTCAGACATGAGCTAGATCAGTCCTCTGTTGTCACAAGTCACTTTTGAAAACATAGGCCTCTATCTTTTAGCTGGCACAAAAGCTCAAAAAATTCCATACAAGGAATTCTTACCAGAAAGAGTGCATGCTTTGTATAATGTCTATATTTTGGTAACTGATTTTCATATACAATGCATACTACCTCTTTCTGAAATTCCACTAGATGACAAATTAGACTGTGCAAGTTCTACTGTTGTAGAACCATTCTGAATTAATCTCACAAGCTGTCTTTGAGGGATATTATTTATAATATATTTTGGATGAAAACTATAACAGTGTAAATTGATATTTCTGCCTGTTGGGTTTCTTCATGCAGTATATTAGTTTCAAAATTTGTTATGACTGTTAGCTATCAATAAATCTAAATATTCAATATTAACTTGACTTTTCCATAAAGTGAAACTCAAACTTAAGTCAGTAAGCAGACTTTTTAAAAAAAGTCATTTTGCTTTTTGCTAGCCTTTCATAACTATAATGTCATCTATGTATCTAATATAATGAATTATATAGGCATAAAATATATTTGCAAATTCTTGAAATACTACTTGTCGTTCCAAACAGCCTCCCTTAAGGTTATCATAGTTGGGGCAAAAATAGTTTCTGTCACATGACATCCTAGTGTATTAACCTTCAGCACCAGTGGAGGGTACTGTATTATTTGTCAATGGTAGGACTGGTCAGAAAACAAAATTTTGTTTCAAGAAAAATGTTCAGTTTTCAACATTTGGTTTCATTCCCTGCGGGGACAAAACTGAGACCTTTCACAAATATTCATTAAAAACAATAGAGAGAGTCACACACCCCCTAAAATATTTCCAGCTCTGGTCTTAAGTCTATCACTGTAAACTAACTATATTCATCTAAAATATTCAGTTGGTTAGAGCAGTCACCTAGGATGTGGCAGGTTCAAGTCTTCGCTTTGCCTAACTGGGAGGAGGGACTTGAGCCTAGATTTCCCACATCTCAGGTGGGTGGCCTAACACTGGATTATTGGCTATTTTGGGTTAAGGGGTGGGGAATTCTCTCTCATTTTGACCAAAAATTCCATCATGCCCTTAGAAAATTCCACAACAGAAGTCTCATTAAACCAATACATGTCTGAAAAAAGTTCCAGTTGCAATCAACTAGCATTTTCCATTGAAAAAAAAATGATTTGACAATTTTTTTTTTCTAACTCTGGTCTTAAATCTATCACTGTAAACTAACTACATTCGTTTAACGCCAAACAGTGCGCAGGTGGGCAAAAGGTGCAAGTACTGGGACAAAGGAGACGGTGAGTTTATACAGTGGTGAATAGCGGCTGCAATGCATGCAGCCCCAAAACACCACATTTGGGATTAATGGAAAATCCAGAGACACATGATGAGGCATGGTAGGAGCAGAACCTTGGAACAGTCCCATTGTACAGCATGATCCCATGGGGAAAGGGCCACAAGCATGTTGCAAATTTCAGTGGTGAGTAATTATAGTCATGCCAGAACTATTTACCCATCCACAGCTTTAAGGACCTTCTGTCACAAGGGGCAAGAATGGACACATCCAATTAGAAAGTGAGCTGGCAATGAATTATTGTTGTGGGCGGGAAGGGCTCAGAGGCAGCTGAAGGAGTCCAGGAGAGTCCAAGAACTTGGATCAGCATTTCCTTTGGGTCTCTGACTTGGGATGACATTGGCCACAGCCTGTAGGATCAATTATGGAAGAACTTTTAAACATATATACAAATTTCACAACGTTGAGATATTTTCAATATAATATTTCATTCCGGTGCTTTTGATCCACCAAGATATTCTGTATTCTGAAGTGCTTTGGATACTATCTAGTTTAAATCAGAGATGTGCAGCCTTAGCACCCATTTTTAAAATGAAAATGTCAAATCAAGAATTAGTTGTAGAGGTGCACAAAGGATTTACACTAAGTCACAAACTCACTCAGTTACATACAGTAAAACCTGTCTTTAGAGACAGAACAAGGGAGCAAGAGAACTCAGGTAGCTTAATGGAAGCAATTGTTCTAATAAATGTGGAGCAGAATTGTACATGATAAGTTTGGGAACACTTTGGGATGATCCCTTAAGACAGAGGTTTCTAACAAAGGTGATTCCTTGTATTACATTTACTACAGTAATATAGGATCAGAGCTGGCTAAGGGCCCTTCATGTCTGGCAATGACAACTCTGCCATCTTGTAGCAGGGCGGCCTGGCTCCCAGGTGCCCCTGGAAGGGACGAGCCAGAACAGCCGCCAGAGTGGGCGGAGCCACCACCGCCTGTCTCCGCCCCCCGGAAGTCAAGAGGCGGGACAGGAAGTATAAAGGCCAAGCCACAGCGCTCAGTAGCTGGCCGGCAGCGGGAGAGGACAGACGCTGGTGCCCGAGCTCCCACGGGCCTGAGCCGGCTGACAGCCCGGTATCCAGAGGCGGACTGGCCGAGCCTGCCGAGAGCCCGGCATCCAGAGGCGGACTGGCCGAGCCTGCCGAGAGCCCGGTATCCAGAGGCGGACTGGCCGAGCCTGCCGAGAGCCCGGTATCCTGAGGAGGACTGGCCGAGCCTGCCGAGAGCCGGTATCCTGAGGAGCGGTCTGAGCTTCCCCCTGCCTTGGGCCCAGAGGGAGCAACAAACCTACCTGGTGCTCGGGGCCCGGAGGAGCCCATGATCTGGGACACGGCAGACGAGACTCAGGATGGACAGGTACCCATGGAGGAGGAGATGGGAAGTGGCCCGGGGATAGCAGACCCCGAACCCATGTCAGTGTGTTGCGGTCAGGATCCCCACTGACTGCGCAGCAGATGGACTGCTGCGGATAGGGCCCCGGGCTGGAACACAGTGGAGTGGGTGGGCCTGTGTTCCCCCCTGACACCCCGCGCCGGGTGGCAGTCTCTCCTCCTCCTTGTCTAAGGGGCCTGGGCCTCTGACAGACTATTTGTTTGCTGCCCCGCCCTGACCTAGGGCCTGGGCTATCACAAAGTGACCCATCCCTTGCTACAAGGCCTGGGCCCCTGTTTGACTATTGGGTTGCTGCCCCTCCCTGATCTAGGGCCGGGGCTGCTAATTGTGTGCTCAATCCCTGCCTAAGGGTCTGAGCCCTGAACTGTTAATTGTGTGCTCAATCCCTGCCTAAGGGCCTGAGCCCTGAACTGTTAATTGTGTGCTCAATCCCTGCCCAAAGGTCTGAGCCCTGAACTGTTATTACCTTTGTAGCGGGGCGGCCTGGCTCCCAGAGGCCCTGGAAGGGACGAGCCCCACCCCGGAACTACTACACATCTCTATCTCACAACATTTAAAAACACTTTGATGTTTGAATGTTTTTATAAACTTTAAGAACATTAACTATGATATTAAACCCGTAACCTCATTCTGCATTCCAGGTTTCATTTTATGCCAACACTGATGGAGGATATTCACACATGTGAATATGTGAACCCTCTCAAGAATCTTAATTCTTTCTTCCTGGAGCAGAAACATGACTACTGTGAGGAGTGGTGGGATATTCCCACTGGAGGCAGGAATTCAACCTTCCAAATGAACTTGTAGGGGATTCCAGTTATTACAAAGAAGTTTTCTAGTAGCTTTGGTATAATATGTTCTTTCAAAGTCTATATGTAACCGCAAACTATGTCTGAAACACCTATTTTGCTTGTTTTTTTCATTTCTCATGCCCTTGAACTAGGAAAATTTAAACAACTGCTGGAGTCATTTAATTATTTATTACATATAAAATACAATAGGTTTTAATGACCTTTTCTGTTGGAAAACATGCTATATGAAAATTTTAACTATCTGCACTAAAACCTAAAACCAGGATTATATAGGTTAAGACTATAGAGAGATATGTGATACTTACATACTGAGAGATCACTTAAAAATGGTATATTCTTTCTCCATTAGTGAGTTTAGTATGAACAGGTTAATAAAAGACCCGGGGGGAAGCCAAATGAGATGCAATTAATATATGCTATAAAGTCTTTATTTATTCACTGTAATTTAAGGTTTCGTATGCCAGTAACACATTTTAATGTTTTTAGAAGGTCTCTTTCTATAAGTCTATAATATATAACTAAACTATTGTCGTATGTAAAGTAAATAAGGTTTATAAAATGTTTAAGAAGCTTCATTTAAAATTAAATTAAAACACAGAGCCCCCCGGACCGGTGGCCAGGACCCAGGCAGTGTGAGTGCCACTGAAAATCAGCTCGCGTGCCTCCTTCAGCACACGTGCCATAGGTTGCCTACCCCTGTGCTATATTATCTTTTTTAAAAAAAAACAAAGGTGTTCAGACATTTTTGGTGATATTCCAGATGTAGCTCTATTTTGAGCAAGGACATGAAATAATCAACAAAGCTTGAATTTACAGTAGCTTTGTCAACATGTGAAGTATATAGCTAATAGAAAAAAGATAGTAGGATAGTAAGCAATATGTAACAGAAGCATATGTGTGGTGCGTGAACAACTTGTGATCTGTGTGGAGAATGGTTCCCAGAAACTAATGAACCAATCACGAAGTGCACAATTGATGTGGAATAGAGGGCACATGTGGCATCTGTTTTAGAATGTGTATTTAAGTTGATTAGTTATTTAGTACTTTGGATCTGTTATGTACCCAGGGGTGCTGGAACAATTTGTATAAGGGGGGATGCTGAGGGCCATTGACCCAAACTGTAAACCCTGTATATAATGGAAACCACTTCAAGCCAGGGATGCGGAAGCACCCCCAGCACTCCTAATTCCAGCACTTATGTATGTATCCTGCATGTGTCTGATCAACTCAGCTTAGCTTTGCTATATACCTAATAGAGATATCTGAGTGACGAAATGTGGAGTCAAAGTGAGTTCTTGGAAAAGGGGGTGGAAAAGGTCTGAGAGGGAATCCCAACACCTGAGAGATACAGAAGAATTACTGGGTGAAATTCTGACCTTACTGACTTTGTAATGAAGAAAAACATACTCCTGTAAAATTTAAACAACCAACAAACTACAAAATAGGCACCATGGCTCCCTATACTAAGCAAGAGAACAGAAACCAAGAGTGCCTGCATTTCATTTCCAGCTCTGCCACTAAGTTTGGACCTGTTCCTGTAAAGACTTACGCATGTCATTAATTCAGTGATGCTACTTATGTGATGAATGTGTTTAACTTGATTACATAAGCAGCCTCATTGAATTAATCACATACATAAGTCTTTATAGGATGGGGCCCATGGACAAGTTAAAAACATTCCCCACCTGTAAAACAGAGAGAATACTACTCACCTATAGTATGTAGAATTGTTTGAGGATGCTGGTGCATTGCTGTGAAAAAGTAAAGTGCTATGCAAGAACTAGGAATTGTTACTTATTCTGATAATTGTAGAGGGAGATTGGAAAAATGACCAAAATTCACTTGCTGTCATTATAGTTTCATGATTGCAATGCCCCCTTAAATTTACTGGCTTGAGTCCACGCCACATACAATGTAAATATAATCACACACTACTTCTTTTCCTGATGCATGAATAGCTGTATCCAATTTTCCAACGGATGCTATGACACAAAAAGAGATCTAAAATTCAATAGAATCTGTCATTTCAAAAAGTTTGCTTTCCTCTGGTATCTAGGTAAAAATACTGTACTTTGCACACTACATGTTATTGGAATCTGTTATTGCCAATTTAAATTTGGAAAGCTAGCAGTGAGATTTAGTCAATTTCTGATGAGTTATTTATAAAAGATGCATTTCTTCCATTGGCATCATCTATACATAAATTATTTCTCTTAATGATTCCTAACATTTCATATGATATATCTTCTCTTCTGATGATGTAAATTTTATAAGACCACTATCTCTATGGCTATTTAGACCTCATAGAAAAAAATTATTTTGTAAAGGCAGTGTTGAGCTTATTTTTAAACACTACTTACATATGCAGTCGAAGTACTAAACTTGTAACAACTAATGCAATATATCTCCCGCTTGGATAAAAACATAATAGAAAATTTATTAGAAGTAGTGGCATAATAAATAGAGTGCTTCTGAATTTGGTAGACAAATTAAAGCTCAGGAAACAATACTCACAATAATACAGAGGGACTGTACTTTAAGAAAAGCCTGTATTCAAAGACAACAAGGAGTCTGTTAGTCTTTAAGGTGCCACCGGACTCCTCGTTGTTTTTGTGGATACAGACTAACCCGGCTACCCTTGCATTCAAAGAAACACTGTATAGCGCAAGTCTGGGAAATAAATACCCCATCCATCCTGCTTTTCCATAGCATGCCAGTTATATAGTCTCTCAGTGCTTTTTTCACTAAGTCTCAGACCAGATGTATAATGTGTTAGAGTAGAAATGCCATTATATCATGGGGTGGAGCTGCAATTCCTGAAGAAGATATGTGTGGCAAAGGGGAAATCAACGCAATTTATATTATGGAAGATTTTACTGTTAGTACACTCTAGCGTGTGCTAGTATTAGGTGATGATCGGAATGTATGCTGGTGAGAAAAGTTTTCTTCACTTGTATTATGAGAGGAGAAACTGAACCTGTGTCTAATGAATCCTCCATATTATGGACTGAGATGTAGGCAGTCTGGTCTAGTAGTCAGACCTAGGGGGCAGAGCAGGCATCCAAACTGGAGAGCAAAGCCAAAGGTTAGCACCAGAGTCAACTTCCAATTACCAGAGTCTGGGCTCAAACCAGAGTCAGAACCATGAGTCAAAGCTGAGATCAAATTCTAAATGCCAGATCCAAGGATCAAGCCAAAGTCAGAGGCTGGCATCAGAGCCAGGACTAGTAATGGAGACAAGGCATAAAGGCAGGAACAGAAGGAGAGGATCAAGCACAGAGCAAGAACATGGTGGGAACAGGAGAGAAGACAGGGGTGAGCCAAGTGCAGAGCAAGAATCAGGAACAGGACTAGGTGCAGGAGACAGGCACAAGCGGGGTCCAATGCAGCCACAACAGGAAATTACCTTGTTGCTCAGACAAACTTCTTGTGCCTGCTTTTGGCTTAAGTAGCATAGTTGGACAAATGGGTAGAGCCAGGCAGAACAAGGAGCAATGGTCTCAAGTTGCAGTGGGAGAGGTCTAGGTTGGATATTAGGAAAAACTGTTTCACTAGGAAGGTGGTGAAGCACTGGAATGGATTACCTATGGAGGTGGTGCTATCTCCATCCTTAGAGGTTTTTAAGGCCCAGCTTGGCAATGGATGGGATGATTTAGTTAACGTTTATGCAAATCTATTGCATGATGTAATCCATTTTGTGTCTGGTAAATGTTCTTGGAGATTAACGTTTATGATGATTTAGTTGGGGTTGGTCCTGCTTTGAGCAGGGGGTCGTACTTGATGACCTACTGAGGTCTCTTCCAACCCTTATCTTCTAAGATTCTATGTAACATGAAAAACAAGGAAGTTCTTTCAACCAACTCTTATTTAGGTTTATGCAACAGATATATTGTATAAAATATATTTCACACTAGGCAACACCACACAAATAACACTGGTCTACAATTTTTGAGAAGTCGTCTGCTTCAGAGATAAAATGTGCTATTTATTATGTATTTTGATGTGCTGAATTCAAATATGACAATTAAAACAACTGATTGGCTACTGTTTCTAAGATATTTAAGTTTTTACATTTTATGTCTATGTATATTGTGTAGATAGTAGAGTTTTAATCATAAATTGTAAACCTAGGTCTTTTCATGTGTTTATGGTTGCTTTACATGATAATATTTCACCTGTCCTGTTTATGTAACACTTTAAAAATCAGCAAAAGGGTTATATAAATAAAATGTATTATGAAACAAAAGGCAAAAAACTATTATGTACATAGTTTAGTCCTATCCAGTGTCTACTCGGCGGTTCATGGCTTGTCTCTTGTATTCATTAAATGGAGCATCTCTTGTTACTGTCCAGCAATAGTCTGCAAGCATCGATGGGCTCCATTTGCCCTGATAGCATTTCTCCATTGTTGCAATGTCCTAGTGAAATCGCTCGCCGTGCTCATCGCTCACTGCTCCGCAGTTCGGTGGAAAAAAATCTAGATGAGAGTGCAAAAAATGTATCTTTAGTGACATGTTGCAACCAAGGCTTTTGTATGCCTTGAGGAGGTTTTCCACCAACAACCTGTTGTCTGCCTTGTTGTTTCCGAGAAAATTTATTGCCACTAACTGGAAGGTTTCCATGCCGTCTTTTCCTTGCCACGCAGTGCATGGTCAAATGCATCATCTCGAAGAAGTTCATGAATCCGAGGACCAACAAAGACACCTTCCTTTATCTTAGCTTCACTTAACCTTGGAAATTTTCCACGGAGGTACTTGAAAGCTGCTTGTTTTTTGTCAATGGCCTTGACAAAGTTCTTCATCAGACCCAGCTTGATGTGTAAGGGTGGTAACAAAATCTTCCTTGATTCAACAAATGGTGGATGCTGAACACTTTTCCTCCCAGGCTCCAATGACTGTCGGAGTGGCCAATCTTTCTTGATGTAGTGGGAATCTCTTGCACGACTATCCCATTCGCAGAGAAAACAGCAGTAGTTTGTGTATCCAGTCTGTAGACCAAGCAAGAGAGCAACAACCTTCAAATTGCCACAAAGCTGCCACTGATGTTGGTCATAGTTTATGCACCTCAAAAGTTGTTTCATGTTGTCATAGGTTTCCTTCATATGGACTGCATGACCAACTGGAATTGATGGCAAATCATTGCCATTATGCAGTAAAACAGCTTTAAGACTCGTCTTCGATGAATCAATGAACAGTCTCCACTCATCTGGATCGTGAACGATGTTGAGGGCTGCCATCACACCATCGATGTTGTTGCAGGCTACAAGATCACCTTCCATGAAGAAGAATGGGACAAGATCCTTTTGATGGTCACGGAACATGGAAACCCTAACATCACCTGCCAGCAGATTCCACTGCTGTAGTCTGGAGCCCAACAGCTCTGCCTTACTCTTGGGTAGTTCCAAATCCCTGACAAGGTCATTCAGTTCACCTTGTGTTATGAGGTGTGGTTCAGAGGAGGAGGATGGGAGAAAATGTGGGTCCTGTGACATGGATGGTTCAGGACCAGAAGTTGCATCCTCTTCGTCTGACTCAAGTGAGAATGATTCTGGTGCATCAGGAACCAGCAGTCCTCCTCTGTGGGGTACTGGACATATAGCTGATGGAATGTTTGGATAATGCACAGTCCACTTTTTCTTCTTTGACACACCTTTCCCAACTGGAGGCACCATGCAGAAGTAACAATTGCTGATATGATCTGTTGGTTCTCTCCAAAATCATTGGCACTGCAAAAGGCATAGATTTCCTTTTCCTGTTCAACCACTAGCGAAGATTTGTTGCACAAGTGTTGAAGCATATGTGTGGGGCCCACCTCTTGTCCTGATCTCCAATTTTGCAGCCAAAATAAAGGTGATAGGCTTTCTTAACCATAGTGGTTATACTGTGCTTTTGAGATGCAAAAGTCACTTCACCACAAACATAGCAGAAGTTATCTGCACTGTTCACACAAGTACGAGGCATTTCTGCTCACTTTGGCTAAACAGAATGTGTCCCTTTGCAAAATCAAACACTGACAAATAAGAGAGCACGACACTGTATGATTTCTAGAGCTGATATAGGGCAATTTGTTCAGCAGAGTGATGTAAGCTTCGTTATGATTGCATCATCCATGACTTCTAGGAATAACATGATGCAATTCATATCATGTATGATGCAATACCAGCTTCAGATTGCATCATTCATTGTTTTGCCTAAAAAGCAAACCCAGTCATAGATTTATTCATAGATCCAGTCAAAGATGTATTTTAGTCATTTCTGGTTTAAATTGAGATCCCTTCCCTTTATAACTCACTTATCCTCCACCATTCCCAAGCCAAGGGTCGTATATACTGACCCAATGGTATATCTTGAAAACTAGAGCCAATCAACAATTTTAAGCATCATTTTCATTCTCAGTGACCCAGAATTAGTAAAGTTTGACTACATTTATTTTAGAAGCATTTTGGCTGTAGAGCAGTGTAATCATACATAGAATATATGCTTTATGTCAGTAGTTGTGATAGCTGAGATTAATGTTACATACATTTATGATGTTAGCTGCCATTTTTACTTTCAATTTCAGGTTTGAATGATCTACCAAGTTTTCCAGTTTTTCTTGACATGAAACAGCACCATTTTGCATGCAACAATTTAGACCTCTATGGGTTGTTCAAAGAGCCCAAACCCTGTTGTTGTTACTGTGCTAAGTTTGGTTTTACCATGAAACCTCAGATCCAATACTTACTGGGCTTCCAGGATGAGGTTTTAATAGCAGAGCAGAGCAGAAACAGTCTGAAAGACAGGAGTTATGATGAGACTTCAGTACACTTGGCCACATTTTTCATCCAAAACTTTAAGGGGGGGTTGCCAGAAAAGACAGATTTGTCAATTGAGCAGCAGTGTCAGTTTTGTAGAATTGTTTGTGTAAAATAATTTGAGACTTTTAGATATACTGAAAACATAAAAAAAAATTTTGTTTGACTTGATACAATCCCCACCCCCCCACCCCCACCGCGAACCTTCTCCCAGATCTTTTGGAACTGGCAATAGACAGAAAGAAGTCAGTTATTTCCATAAATCCAGACTAAAGCTGCTCAAAAATTGTTTGATGGATCAGTTTTCCATGTAGAATACAGTTTTTGCAGAACAGTTCATAGGAATATGTTGATTTCAATGAATTTTTTTACCAGAAAAAGTCAAAATGAATCATTTAAAATTTCTCAATATTATTTTCGATAATATTGAAACATTTCATTTTAAAAAAGGTGAAAATGTTTTGTTCTGACAAAGACATAGTAGGGGAGGTAATATCTTTTATTGGACCAACTTCTGTCGGTGAAAGAGACAAGCTTGCACATTATGCTGAGATCTTCAGATCTGGGAAAGGTATTCACAGTGTCACAGCTAAATACAAGGTAGAACAGATTGTTTAGCATAAGTAATTAACACATTCTAAGGAACCATTCAAGGTGCCATGGCCCACTAACAGATCTGCAGCCATAGGACTAGAAAAAGTGATTAGTGGGTTACAAATTGTTGCAATAAGCCATAAATCTAGTGTCTTTATAAGACCATGACTTTTAGTGTCTACCAAAGATATGAATTTAAGCTCACAGGCTCATTCTGACTTCATTATTTTGATGAATTTTCACTATGATATTAAATGTATACATTATTAAATATAATGCATATTGCATATAATATTAAATGTAATATATTGTAATGTTTGACTTTATTGAAGTAAAACAATTAATGAATCCAAATAGAAATTTGTTGGAATTTGTTTTACTGGAAATTTTAAAAATTTGTCTTTTTGTTTCAATTCTCATAAAATGGAAATTTCGTTTTCTGACCCAAGTGTCAGTGAGACATGCAGTATGCTATTATCACTATCATCTCACCCTGGTTTTAATCCAGAGTAACTACATTTAAGTCAATGGAGTTACCAGTGTAAAACTAGTGTGAGAAGCGAATCAGGTGTCTAAAGCCTAGCTGATGCTAGCCAGGGTCCAGAAGCATTACAAGTAGAGCTAGGTGAACTAACTAAGGTGCCCATTTCTCAATTCCTTTATTTTTACATCATGAAATGTGAATGAATTGGGCCAGTTGTGACAGTGTGAATTACATAGTTTCTGTTTCTAGAAAATTATTTTGTGTTCTGCAAACAAGTAATCACTGTTGTACAAAATCTCCACACCGTTCATGAAATTCTTGGGTGAAGTGCCTTCTGGTGATTTAATACATACAGTAGGACCTGAAGTCTATGCACTCCTCTGTCACATATTTGCTCTTTAACTTGGAGTATGTCATTTAAACTGCCCCCCCCCCCCACAATACCTTCATCTCACTGTCTGTAAAATGAGGAAAAATAATACATATCTATCACATAGTGGCACTAGGAGGCTTTATTCCTGTTTGTGTATGGTAATGATTTAGAGCTTTCTTCGCATTAAAAACATGCACTTGTATAGTGAAAATGTATATGGAATAGTTAAACTGGGAAGACTGTAATTTAGTTATGTCACTGAGACCCATTTAATAAAATACAGCTTTTTTGTAGAAACCATGGAAAATTGATTTTGAGAAAACTCTTCTGCCTTGTACAGGCTTCTGGAGTGTGAAAACTGGACTTTTTTATTACTATTATTGAAGCACACTCTAAAATAGGTTTTTGTTTCCACGGTTTTTTCCGCTTCATGCTTCATTGTTATTCCATAACACATCCAACACCTTTGCCAGACAGCCCTGCATCATGCCATTTTATATCGTTTGTTAAGGGAAACAAACAAAATGCATTTTTAGCAGGAAAAAAGTGAGATTATTTTTATGAGTACTTACTGCAGTTTCATGACCTGAATATGGCCCTCACACTTGATGGTTTGGCATATTGATTTCTCAAGACTCCATGGTGAATAGTTCACACTGACAAAACTCATCTAGCTTCAGACATGATTGCCACAAGGTGGCAGGCGGCAACCCACTAACTGAAGATTTGAGCAATACTTTTAAGCAGCCCTATGGCCACGATGTGTGAAGCTCTTAAGAGGAGACTTTTTAAAAATTAAGTTTAATCTTTAAAAATTTTAAAAAAAAACTGCAAATGCTCCTACCTAAGATGCATTACTAGTCACTTTTTACACTGCTGTTTATTTGCTGATCCTGTTTATGCTCCACTCACAAAAACAAGTACAAGACTTACCCCCGTAGTGCAGACAAGGCGTAACTAAGTTGCAATAAACCTGTGGTGTAGACACAGCCTCTACAAAGAGAAGAGGTATTTCCAAATGATGGTAGTTAGGTCAATGGAAGCATTCCATATACACTGGAGGTTAGGTTGGTGTAGCTATGTTGATCAGGAAGTGTGGATTTTTGACATACAGTTTAAATGTAGACCAGGCCTTAATAGTGAGGGCTACAGTTTTCCAAAAGTCTTTTACCACATATTTCTCAAAACTCTGTCACAGGTATGATATAATTTTTTCTTCTCTGTCCCAAAGAAATATTCTCCAACCATCCCTTATAGGAAACATGTCAGATTTTGGAAAATATCCCACTTATTTCAATGAGAGTTTTGGATGAAATGGGAATAAACTCTGAGCCTGCCGTTGCCCCATTTGTAGACCTGCTCTTTCATCTCTCATACTTGTTGTCTGCCTCTCATGCTCTATGGCTTGACACAGCCTCATTTGCTGGCTAATGTTGGAAGCTAATGGGAGTTGAGGGAGCTCAGCATCATGTAACAACTAGTCCAATTCTTTCTGGCAAGAGAACACAATACAATGCAGCCAGCAGATGATTATGGTTGTGAACGGTACCTTTTTGCAGTACTAATATGATAGTCACTGCTTGCATGATATTCATTTCTTAACAGCTAAAACTATGTGCCCATAATAAGTGTATCGTTTCCCACTAACAAATGAGAAATTATTTTCAATAAAGCAATGGACCCTCTTGTTTCTAGATACATTAAGATATCCTATAACTTGTTACAATGAATACATTTAAAGCCAGTTACGTTTTTCTGTATTTATAAATGACTCCATCAGAATTATTTTTTCACTAGCTCTGGTTATACAAAAAGCCAGAGGGGGCAAGGACCATCTTTTTGTTCCGTGTTTGTACAGCCCCCCAGTACAAAAGGAACCTGGATTATGTCAAGGGTTCCTAGGCACTATGGTACCACAATACTGTGGTGGGGGTGGAGGGATGGCCCAGCTGTGAGCCCAGTGTCCCGCTGACAGCTGGGGCTGTCAGCCCCAGGGCTGCCAGGATCCAGCTGTCAGCGTCTCACAATGCCCCACTTCAGTTGGTAGCAGCGCTTCTGGTGAGGACATGCACCACCGACAGAAGGAGCATAAAGTGGATGTGAACCACCACTTTAATTACTGTGGTGGCAATACATTAGCTTAAGTTGACTTAATTTTGTAGTGCAGACAAACCCTAAGGCATTGTCTGTTTCCCAGAGATGGCATAGTCAGAGCTAACACTGAAAGTATTCAGTAGCAAATACAAAACCCACTCTTCTGCCCAAGGCTGAATTAAGACATAGGCATAGTAGACCCATGCCTACAGCCCCTGCTCCTGGTGTCATGTGATTATGTGAGACTCTCAACTTTCCTTTCCTTTTTTTTTTAAAGTCACCAGCCCTCATGGTTGCAAAAAGTTTGAAAACACAATCCAGGTATAACTGATGTAGTCTGCCTGAGGGAGTGTGCAGACAATCTAAAATAACAGCTCTGAGTGGTGTGAATTAGTCTATTCATCTAAACGGAGTATTAACTGTAAGAAGAACATCTCTGGGGGCCTCCACTGACACCATTGAGCTGTATGGCTGGTTCTCAACTTGTAGGTAACTCCCCTCTCTTCATGTGCCAATATATATTTATTCCTGTTTCTGTAATTTTCACTCCATGCATCTGAAGAAGTGGGTTTTTTTTACCCACAAAAACTTATGCCCAAATAAATCTGTTAGTCTTTAAGGTGTCACCGGACTCCTCGGTGTTTTTGTGGAGAAGAAGAGTGCAGCAAGGCATGGTCCACGCACCTTGCCAACAGATAAGTACCAGGAACTCCTGATAGTTCTGATGGGAGATAGGGCGCTGCATCCCCTTCTCAGCAGGTTAAAGGTGCTCCTCCACTACTGCCACTTCAAGTGAGAGTCAAGGATTTGGTGCCCCAGCGTTGCATGGCTGAATCCAGCCCTGACTCTGCATCAGCTTTCCTACACCACTGCCCTCACTGACGCCAACTCTCCCACTCTACTCAGTTCAATACTAATTTAAAAAAAGACCAGAGAACCAAAAAAAAAAAAATGTAGCCTGCTTTCTATTAGTGAGGAAGATTTCATTACTGTCATTCTTGCTCTTTGAAGGTTACATTAAAATGTGAGGGGTTCCGTCTTAATCTGTTGGCCCCCATTTTCTGATATTACATCTCTCTCTCACACACACACAAACACACACACACACACACTTGCCCAGCTTTCATTAATGTAGCCTAGGTAGGAGGTAACACAATGCACTATTGAAATATGAGTTAGGATTCTGAGATGCCCAGTTGCCGTTCAGAACGCAACAGACTGTTGCACAATGCACAAAAAGACTGTTGTAAATAAACAAAAAATAACATTTCATTTCAAGATAGGTAATAACAATAATTCTTGAACAATGAAGTAGGCACAGTCATCGACCCAGCTATCCTAAATACAATATTTGCCACCACCATCCTTGATTTGCTGTCTCGTACTGTACCTTTCCAGACACTATATAGCAAAGACATATGAAGTTGACATGAAAAGCTGATCATAAATATTTACTGACTAGAAAAGACCTTTTTATTCTGATCAATTGGCTTAGTGGTGATGATGGGATTATAGACTCCACATTGCTGTCTAACAAGCACCCAGAAGCAAATATGAAACGAGGTGTTTCCAGGGAGAAAAGTCATTTATTTCTTCCACTGAGTTTTGTTGGGTGAATTCTTAGGAATAGGAACATTTTTGCTTGGTATTTGGTTTTAATTTTCACAGAATAAAGTTATCAGTCCCTTACACACAAGCGCTACTAAACCTCCGTTGCTTCCTGCATACACAGAACTACACAGCATTTACTAGGGTGTTCAACCACCACATAAAATTCTCCCGATGAAACAAAATTCAACTTCCTTTTTTTATTAAGGCACAGTTTCCATTATATTTCTGCTGCTAAGAAAGGCACTATTCAATGTCTGGCTCCTGAATGCATCTGCCCTAACAGCAGACCCTGCTCCACAAAATGGCATCCTCTGCGCGCCATGACCTTGAATGCACTGTACATGAGAGATCCTTTATGCGGTGTGACATCATTTTGTAGAACATGTACTTCTATATGTGCCCCACAACTAACTTCTAGCCCATGGCACTGAAAAGGCATTGAACACACTGCCTACCTCACAGTAAAGAGGAAGGATAGTTCAATGATTAAGCCCATAGCTTAGGAACGGAGAGACCAGTGTTTAAAAGTCTGTTCTCCTATAAACTTCCTGTGAGCAGATCGCATCAGCCTTTCTGTGCCTCTGTTTCCCTAAATTACAGGGGTGGTGAGCTGATAAATACATTAAAGACTGTGTGGCACTTAGTGTAATGTAAGTAAATAAGACAGATCATTTCTTCACATTAGCTGGAAGAGAATGCTACAGCCAAGCTCAACATGTTCAAATTCTATAACTTACAACACAACATGCCAAAAAAGTCTACACTTGAGATTCTTAGAGCACTTGCTGATGTGCACAATTCAAACACTAATCATTTTAAATAACTTGTCTTCCAATTGTAATATTTACATATTCTTAAGTTATATTATAAATTCAATCATATGATTTGTGATCTGCTTTGCTGTTATATTTTAATTGTAAGCAGATACAGCATATGCAACATGAATAACCAACCAATCAATGTCAAACCAAAGGATTAACCAATGCTTATTGAAATGAAAATATTAATGTAACCATGTTTATAATTCCAATCTCTGTCCAATAGATGGCACTACTATTCAAGAATTGCTTCAAGAATTGAACCTACAATGCATCCTCAACTCTGGGAATTGGATGGCTATTTTATTATACATTAGTTATTAGCCTGATAGCATAATAATGCCTCCTAATAGGTGAATATAATAGCTGAGAGCAAAGAGTCTCTGAGAGGAGGTTTTTTCCTTAAATATCTTTTCTAATTAGGTCGGCATTTTAAGTACAGTAAGAACTACCAGAAGTAATAAAAAAAAAATCTAGAGGGTTCTAACATATATCACATTAAAAAAAAACCATTGTGTTCCTAGCTGTATTCCTTCAGTTACTTTATTTTTATATGCATGTCTATAGAAAAAATGCAGATACAAATATATACACCCACATACAAATAGACGTAAAACAGATACATAGTATGTACATATTCTTTTTCAAAAATCTGTCATTTTTAGAATGTATGCTTTCTTGAATGTGTAACATAAATATTTCCCCTTGATTCCCAGAATAACCACAAACACCAGTAAAAGAGAAATGACATTTTAAAGTATCACCATCACAACCTAATTTTTAAGTAGCAGTTGACTGGTATCTCCTCTTTCCCATCTATCTTCAGCTCCTGAAAAGACTGGAAGATGGAGAAGCAAAATTCTTGCAGAGATACTAATGCAGCCTATGCACTGGGCATTATACAAATACTTTCCTATTCCAGAAATTGCAAATACCACACAAAAAGGTAGTCCAATCAAATACTGTCACAGAAAGTAATGCTGGTTTAATGGTGATTGTTGTAGGTCTATTACGTACAGTACAAAATACATGTTTATGATATTTATCTGACAGGCAAGACTGAAACAGAGAGCACTTACTGCTCTAGCTAGCTACATAAAACATGTTTGTAAAAAGCGCATGTGTCTGTATTTATACACGCAATCCAGGAACAGAAGCAATTATGTTTTATTAAGCAATACATTTTATATGATACCATGACAGATAACTTTCGATAAAACCCTCATGTCATATAAGGTTAGGGTTCTGCTTTAAGCCAGCAAACAGGAAATTTTTAAAAAGGCACCGACACCGTGTCCTTTCAGCCACAGTTCTGTGCTTTTTTCCTTCTCTTACAAGAGCATAAGTTACAGATGGAATGTCAACCTTAACTGTCAATTTCTTGAGTTCAGACAGTTTAAACTAGACCTTCAGCAGTTTAGACTTTTTCTTCCAATTTCATTTTAAGATAGGTGACTCAAATGGACTAATAATTATTAAAATCTCCAAGAACATTTACCAGACACAAAATGGATTAACATTTATGCAAATCTATTGCATGATGTAATTGTTTTCTACATAGATATAATCATATCCGGGCAAATATACATATTTTTGGTATATCAACATAATGTATTTTATTCTCGCAATCTATTTTTCACTCTAATGTAAGCCTGCAGAAATAAAAGTTGGGAAGTTAATGTATTGTACATTTTTTTGAGAAATTAAATTAGACTTAGCTTTGATTGCAGTAATTGCAAAAATCACTGTAGTAGTAGATACATTATATGTATCATTATAAAGAAGATTTTAAGTGATAATTTTCGAACTGGGTAATTTTCAGCTAGTTTGCCTCATCTGAAAAACATCAAAGTGACATGTTTTCACAGTCACAGCTTAATTACTGTATTTTGCAGACCTGTTGATAAAGCCTACAGGAATTCTAATTAGCTGTGATTTTGCCTTGCTTTCCCTGTTGTACAT
The DNA here is from genome assembly GCF_013100865.1 of Trachemys scripta elegans. Taxonomy (NCBI): domain Eukaryota; kingdom Metazoa; phylum Chordata; order Testudines; family Emydidae; genus Trachemys; species Trachemys scripta. The sequence continues at coordinate 35,259,348 of NC_048306.1, forward strand.
ACCACTGTTCTCAGCTTGTGCTCTCCAGTAGTGCAACTTGCTCAGTCAAGGATGAATACAGCTGCTGGCTCTTGGCGCCAATCCAAGTTAGAAAACCTGCAGTGGTTATTTTTCGTGTGTATTTTTTTTTTAAATCAAGGTCTGCTTACTAACTCTCTCTTCTTTCATTTTCTAACTCTGGCTTTCAATTTTCTGAGGGCCTTGACAAGAACATTTCCTTACAATCAGAAAATATTTTCTGCTTTTTTATATTTATCAGTAGTATATGAATTTTTAACAAATAAGACAATGTGAATGTAAATCAATGATTTCAAATGTTTACACTTGCTATGAATAAAGTGAACACTGAATAGATGTTAAAATACGCTCTTTATATGCTTATTGCTATAACAAATTTTCTTCAAGGTAAAGAGCTTTTATTATACTTGGACTTGAGATTTTTTTATTATAATAAATAATTCTTCAACAGCTTATATTTTGCAGAAATGAACTTTCATATTGTGTTTTCTGTGTTCTTCACAAGAGTTGGTTTTGGGTGAGCAATAAGTTACAAAGATGCTGTTAATTTTGCTAGACCGAAAAAAAATGTTTTTGTCCTCATGTTGTTGCAATACCCATGTAATTCCCTCCATTGCTTTTTAATGTAAAAGCAAACACTTATATTTCTTTTCTAAACAAAACAAATAACAGTAACAACCCACCAGTGTGTACACAATGGGAAAAAAAATCAACCTAGTAACAATTTCATATTCAAGCTTCTACTGTATTATAGACAATAGTCAATAACAAAAGAACTTTCAATCAAGTTCAATGGGTTATGAAGCACGAGGTATCACTAGAGCTATGAGCTCCTCAATGGTGGTTAGAGGCAATAGCTGAAGCTCTGAGGTTTCAACACAGGCTCTTCTGCACTGACTGCTATAGTCTCTGGTATCTGAGGACAAGCCCCTTACTGATCATAGCCAGTACTGTTGAGTTGGCCTCTAAAGAGGGCATAACAGTCCTTTTAGCCATTCATATCGTCAGTCTTTCCAACCCCAATGTGTAATCTTGGCCAGCCCCGAGCACCATCACTAGGGCTGGCCATAGCCCACCACAAACTTCTGCTGCAGGGAGCAGTAGTGGTTGGTGACCAGGAGAGCACACCAATCCCTGCCAGTGAAGTCAGGGTATCTGACTCTAATTCCAAGTTGAATGATCTCTTGGATCTCCCCATCTGGCAAAGGGCAAGGTCTTCAGAAAAGAGAGAAAAATCTTATGCTGTGGAGATCCCAGCTCCTATAGGTGCTGTAAATAGGGATGCTACTGCATGCCCTTGGTTGAAGTAGTTTCCATCATATACAGGGTTTACAGTTTGGTTCCATGTCTCTCAGCACTCCTACTATGCAAGTTGTTCCAGCACCCCTGCCAGCTCCTCTTAGACACCACAAAGATATCCAGCAATATATATCCCCCTGTTCCTATATCCTCTCTATGTACATTCCCACCCACAGTTTTCCAACATGAATAAGGGCTTGTAAGAGTTGGGGGGGGACATCTATAGTCTCTTTTTCTGCACATGGTCTCAGCCAAGAGTGTCGGTTTTAAGAACCATCTGTTACTGAGGTAACGTAGTCCAGTGGACAGACACCCGTTCCGGTAATCATAAGATGTGGGGTCTATTCCCACCACTGTCACTCATGACATGTAAACCTAGGCAAGTAATTCAACTCTCTGGACCTCAATTTCCCCAACTGTAAAATGGAAACAACCATACTTTACTTCCTTTGTAAAGTGCTCTGAGATATATGGATAAAAAATGTTGTTTATGAACACAAAATACTGCTTTTATTAGGGTCTCCCTTTAAACTGCCCCCCCCCCACACACACACACACACATTTCAGCTTCTCTAGTCTACCATCAGTGAGGGGAACATAAGCCTCCCTCGCCTGCTCAAATCCATTCTTTTGGCAGCTGATCAATGGGGCATTTATCCGACCAGGGAAGGGGTATGAGCATTTTTGGCCAGGTCTGTGAAGTGTTTTGATCAACTGAAGTGTTTTGATCAACTTCCCTCCTCCCTAACAAAACAAAGTTACTTTTGCACAACATGATCACACCCCATCAAGAATTAAGGGCACCAACCTAGCAGCATTTATAAATAGATTAGGGTAAATTAGGGTGATCAAATACTGCTGAAAGCTAGGAATGTCCCAGATTTGAGGGCCTATCACTGTCATTTTTAAAAAACAAACAAACCAAAGAACAGCGTTTTGTTCTTTTTCTTCTTTGGAAGTCCCTGTACACTGGCCACCTGAAGGAGTAACTGGCCAGCTGCAATAGGTATATCTCCATATATAGGACAGCAACCTAGGCTTGTTGTACAGCAATGCTGCCATTCTGCATTAAGCTTGTCAGTGAACACTTTCCCCATATAAACTCAGAACCATGTTGGGCCAGGCTGTGGGTGTTACAGGAGCCAGTACTGCAAACATGAGAAATGTCTGTCTGTTAAGAAAGTGCTAGCAGATGGCACTCAAGAATATATAGCAAAGTTCCTGGGTTTTGCAGGACCAAGAAAACTTGAGTATTGCAGATGGCTTCTTGTATGTATCTCTTTGCATTAGGCTCTCTGTGTTATGTTTACAGCATACACACAAAAGTTAGATTAAAATAATACTCTTGCTGCAAGGTTACAATGTAACATTATTTCTCAGAATTCTGAGCAATAATAGACTAAAACCAGGCTGCTCCCTAAGACAGAGAGGCACATCTTCAGCTTCCAAGAGGTGCCACCTTGCTTTAAAGCTAGTCCTTTCCAAACTGGCTGTCTGCTAGCTGACTCAGAACACCCAGATAACAGGGATTCTCTCACTACCCCATAGTCCGTGAGCAGGACCAGGGAATCGCTCACAATTAATATGAAAGCGTGTCATTTTTAACTATTTTCCAATACACCACACTTAATACCAGAAAGTAAGAAAAGGGGGAAAATAACAAGGTAAGATTGAAAAGATGGTAAAAGAATGGGTTCCACCTCTTCTCTCTTTTCCTTCAATCTCAACAATAAAACCTTTGTTTGTACTCACTCTTCACCCCCACTAAACCCAAGTCCTCTGAACCTTCCTCCCAGTCAAGTATCTTGATTTTTCACCTGGAAAATCAGTTCACCCTTTAAACATGCTAGATTTTATTTTTCAGTACTGCATAATACTTTTGAACTATGCAAAAACATTTGCAGCAATGCAAACTTCAGGAAGCTCAAAGTTTCATAGGGACTTTTTTGAACCCTCTATGTATGAATTCATCTATCAGACTATAGTCCTTAAGTCTTTTGACAGTTCATGTTCTAATAATATTACAAACTCTGAGAGTCTTTCTTGACTCACTAAGGATCTCAGGTAGCTCTTGATCAGCTTAAGTTTCAAAAACCTACATTCTACAGCAGCCACAATGTAAATTATATTACAACACAGCTCTTTGAGAAATTCTGCTAGTCTCTTTATATTTCAAAGGCTTTGTACCAGTTTGGCAGTTACTAATTGTGAAATCAACACAATAATTTTGTTTTCTCAGCTAGTATTTCTTAGAGAGCTCTAATAAAACAGGCAACAAGAGCATTTCTGGTTGGGTCTACAAAACAATGATTTACTCTCTCTACAAGTGAAACTGACTCACGTCCATCATGTCCGCTCCACTAAACATGAGACTGGCTTGAGGGCTTTGTGCTAGAATAGTGAAATGATTTTTGGCTTACACCCTGAACTTAACTGGCCCTTAAAAATTCTGTCCCACCTTATTCAATGGCTCTTGTCTCAATACATCCTCCCTTTCACACACTCCATTCCACCACTTGAGCCAGCTTTAACCCTATTTGCTGCTTCTCTTACAATGGTCCTCACACTTTTCTTCCACACTGATGACTGAATTTATGTATGGAATGCCATCCCTGAATTAGGCGAAAAACCCACATTATTCCCTCCTTCAAATCCCCCAAATCCCATTTTCTAACAAGAAATAAACCGAACTGGAGATAGTTGATATTCATACACACACACACACAAAAAAAAAAATTAAATAATTCCCCACTTTGCTACCAACTCACAGAAATATGTGACAGAGAGAAACCCTATAAGTTCTTGTGAGCACTTGCACCTAACTCCACAACTCAGAAACCTGGGGAAACAACAGGGCTGAGATTCTCAAAAGTATTTAGGCACCTAAATATCTTTGAGGCTCAGGGCCAGAGTATACCGCTATCTTCCACTTAGAACATTTGTCAAAATAGTTTTGCTGACATTCCTAGGCCCATGCAATAATTTCAGGCAATCTGGAAACCAGAAAATATACAATGTGAATTCAAATACTCTAAACAATGACAAACAATCCCAGCTCAAAAACAGAAATTGAAACTTCAGAGTGAAAAGCAATGTCAAGACATTCAATTTTGGCCCTGCTACAAGAAAAATATTGCTGATGAACACCAGATGTTCACAGAAGCTCTACCAATTAAAAAAAAAAGGTATCTTTTAAATGCTTTTACATTTGCATCAAATGTTTTGCAATTTGCTTGGACATCCAGGATTTTTTTTTTTTAAAGTTTCCAAGCCCCCGACTAACTCCAGTTAACCTACAGAAGTTAGGCAATGTAAAGTTAACGCTGCCAAAACTTAAGTCAGATTCCTTCCACCTACATGCATCAGTATATATTGTCTATCGTCACAGGTCCACACAACCTTGAACAAAATGGGCAATATTTATTTAACAAATAATCACTAAGTATATAGACAGGGGTGAAAGTGAGCCGGTACAGGCCGGTACCGCGTACCGGTAAGAACCCGCACCGGCCATACGCAACCCACATAAAAGCTCTGCCCTGCCGTGCCCTGCCCCTTTTGCATCCCCCAACAGCGGCCCTGCTGGAAGGGTCTGTACCGACAGGGCCGCTGATGGGGCTGGGGGAAGGGGCAGCAACGTTAAAGTGCTGCCATGGCAAAGGACCATCCTTAAAGCGCTGCCACGACAGCACTTTAATGTTGCTACCCCTTTCCCCCATTGACAGCCCTGCTGATAGGGTCCGTACCAGCAGTGTCGCCAACAGGGGAGGCAAAAGGAGCAGGGACGTTCAAGCGCTGCCGCAGCAAAGGACCCTGCAGTGCTTTAATATCCCTGCACCTTTTACCCCCCCTCGGCCGCCGATGGGTGGGGGGGGGCAAAGGGAGCATCTGCCCCAGGGCCAACAATTTAAAAGGGCCTGGGGTGCCGGACGCCACTGCCACAACTTCAGCAGTGGTGTCTGAGCCCCGGGCCCTTTAAATCGCCACTGGAGCCCCAGGCGGGGCGGACCAGGCGGCTTGGAAGGGCTGGCTGGGGTATGCTGACCCCCAGCCCCACCCCTTCCACCCGAGGCCCTGTACGAGGCCCCGTAAGTGTCTGGAGTTACTTTCACCACTGAATATAGAGAGGTAAAATTACAATACATACAGCATTCTGCAACACCAGTATCAATTACATATACATGACCTAACAAATAATCTCATCATACTTGGTAATTTGACAGGCCATAGGCGTTTGTTTCCCAAATAATAGCAAATGCAATGTCTGGAGTGTATGCAGTAGAACTGAGCAAGTCGTTCTCAATGAGTACTTTATTCATTCAATTTTACGTTCTTTCTATTTGTGGAAAATCCCAGAGCAGATGGCAATTAACCTTAATTTATTCATTAAATCAAATTTACTCAATTTTTTGGGCGAATTATTGTTTCTTTTTACACTTCATAGAATGATCACAAACACTGGGCTCCAAGTATTTGAAATGAGATTTTAGAAGTCCAAACTAGGTTGCTTAGTTATGATTGGTCACAAGGACCACAACGTATTTTTTTCTGTTCTCTGATAGGATGAATTTAAATCTATAGGATAGCTTTAACATGCCATAGAGTCTTTGAATATATTAGAGAGGTAGCATTTATGCAGGATTAGAGAATTTTATGGCATTTAAAGATTTTATTTTTCCCCTTTCTGAGCCACTCAGATCTTGCAGAAGTCATAATTCCTAGAAAAGCTAAACTACTTCAAAACTCAATGGCTGGAGGCAGAATTTAAATTTAATTTTCTTATCACATTTCCACGAAGTAAATATTTTTATGTGCATGTAGCAGCTGTAAAGAGCCAGATCCAATCCTAGAATGGCTCATTTAAATTACTTCTATGCTAGGTCTTGAGAAAGGGGCTTGGGGGACTCTGTTCCTGCTATAAATAATTATACCAAATGATGAATGCCATGTACATTTCTTTGCAAGATTAGGTGAATTATGCTTTGCTTCAATTTTCTCCAGAGCCATTTTCACCTGCAAAAATAGCTTCCTGCCTTGGCCCACACAAAAGGGAGCTATCCAGTAAAGCAAACAGCCAGTTTTGTCTAAAAAAAAGCTACTTTTGTTTTTGTGCAAAGTGTAAAAATTTTTAGATGAACTCACTCAGTATTGCACTTTTCACAAATATGTTCCCTCTCCCACAGTGCTTTTCCTTAACTACATTACTTATAAGAATGACTGCACTCTGATTTTTTTTTTTTTTATGTTTTCCACTGTGAACATTCGGTATTGCAAAGTCCTCAAAAGGTTTTGTTCCTTTTTTTCAGTGGTTCAAGGATAGCGCATTCATGGTACTGCCACAGAGCATGTTAAGTAGGTTAAGGGAGGCCCTTTGAGCATTATCAGAAGCCCTCTTATGACCCAATTTAAAAACATATTCTTTATTGCCTGCAAACGCTTACTGCTTCAGGGCCAAGCATTCCTCTCCCCTGCATGGTACAGAGGAAATAAAGGAATGCAAAAAGGGAATTAACAGCTCTGAGATTCACATAAGTTACAGAAGCCAAGCAGCATGTCGTTGCCCACACACATTAAGTCCCTTCATATAAACCCCTCATGTTTGGGGTTCACACTGTCAGCTTGGTGTGGCTGAGTTAGGTAACAACTACACTACTTAACATTCTCCCCAAGCTAATGTTACCAAAAAAGGTAATTTAAACTGATTTTAAGAGTGTTAACTACATTTCCTTCCAAAAAATGCATAGCTTTACCACAGAACAGCAGCAGCAACATTACACAAGCCGATGAGAAAGCAGCTATAAATTAAATCAGTATCTTGGCTCATTTGAGCATGTATTTTATATTGAGGCAATGTTTTTAAATATGTGCAATGATATTTGATCAAGTGACGATTAAAGAGTTAATGTTAGAACTTTGGAGCTGCACAGTGATGGTGGTATGCTCTGGATGAGAAGAATGCTACTATGTATTGAGACCATTTTACATATTAGGCTGTCTCAGTAATCCCTTCTGTCTTGCTCAAAAATGATTTTTTTTCATTCACCTCTAAAAAGTGAACCTATTAGAGGTGACATGATAACTGGGTAGAGTTGTAATTGTTTATAAAATAAAGAGTATTGATCTGGAAAAAATTCTGTTAAAATTATAATAGAAGCCACAGAATAAGAGACCATCATGTCAAACATTGCATGTAAAAATCAAAGACTGACATTGGACCATTGTTTCTTGGAGCTTTGTCAGAAAGTCCTCTGTCAGAAACTGGCTTTGTACTAGTCATTTCATCTATATGATTTACTCTTCCCCATCTATTAAATGAAGATTAATAATCCTTCTTTGCCAGATTTACTAGGGTGTCACAAAGGATTAGAGAACACTGGCAAAGTAAGTTGGGAAGCTGAATTTTTCACAACTGGAAACAAAAAAAAACAACAACAGACATTTAGCCCTCAGTATTCAGAGTGCATGGACCAAATCATGGTTAAGAGTAGTGATTTGAAGAAGATATTAAATTTTCAGGCCATCGCGGATTATGTTTATAGAATTATTTGACTGTGACACCCATTCTGCAATGACACTCTTGTTAATTAAAAAGTCTCAATTCGCCTCCCCCTCTTGCTGAAGATACAGTTTCCAGTCCCAATCTCTAACAAAAATAATAGGGCTAAAATGTGAACTATAGTATGACAGTCAGGGGCCCATCACAGATTACATTTTATAACCATTATTTTCATTACAGTATTTTCCTAATCTGACATATTCCTTCAGGGCCTGCCTCTAAAGTCAATGGGAGTCTTTCCAATGACTATTAGGGGCTGCACCCAACCTTAGATACAAGGTTATCTGTATGGCCCTTCCAAATTCATGACCATGAAAAACATGTCATGGACTTTGAAATCTGGTCTCCTCCATGAAATCTGGTCTCCCCCATAAAATCTGTCTATTGTAGGGGTGCCATGGTACTGCCACCCTTACTTCTGTGCTACCTTCAGAGCTGGGTAGCTGGAGATTGGTGGCTGTTGGTCAGACAGCCAGTCCAGAAGGCAGTGCCACTGCCAGCAGCGGTGCAGAAGTGAAGGTGGCATGGTATGGTATTGCCACTCTTATTTCTGTACTGCTGCTGGTGATGACACTGCCTTGAGAGCCACGTGCCGGCCAGCAGCCGCAGCTTTCTGGCTGCCTAACTCTATAGCAGTACTACCAGCAGCAGCAGCCATGCAGAAGTGAAGGTGGCATGGTATGGTATTGCCACCCTTACTTCTCTGCTGCTGCTAGGCTCCTGGCCACAGCTGCCACTTTCTGGCTGTCCAGCTCTAAAGGCAGCAAAGAAGTACAAGAAGCGGGTGGCAATACCATGATCCCCCATGTGACCCTCTTTTGGGTCAGTGCTCCCATGGTTACAACGCCGTGAAATTTAAGATTTCAATATCTGAAACTGTGAAATTCAAGATTTTTTTAAATGCTAAGACTGTGAAATTTACCAAAATGGACCCTGAATTTGGTAGGGCCCTAGTTACCTGATATCAAGTATCATCTAGATAAGGTGAGTGGAGTAGTCATTGCCTCTCTCTCGCTCTATCTCACTCACTCACACACACACACACACACACACACACACACACTCCATAAGGACATCTGTTCCTCACCTAGTCTGGTTTTTAAACTTAGAACCTCCCACAAAAAAACAAACACACCTGGATTGTGAAGACTTCAGCCCCTGATAATTAGCAGAGTAGGATATGGCTTTCTAAAGCTGCAGTGTTGTACCCTCTTCACCACCACAGTTATGGGGCACTGTAGGCTTGAGATTTGATCACCCCCAACCTCCCCCCCCCCCCCTTAAATCAGCCTTGGGTGAAACTCGGGGAATTAACCACTACAATTGAAAAAAGGAACGTACTGCTGCTGATAAAGCACCCCCACCTCAGGAGTTATAACCCTAATAAGAGTTATAAAGACTCTGGGAAATTAGGCAGGATACAGAAAGAGATTCAACAAATGGTAAGATAAACTCTGACCAGTGCTTTATGCTGGCCATCTGCACAAATGGAGAAGGTCACAATTAAGTTACAATTTGGGTGTGAAAGACAAAATGTAAAGAGCTTGGGCAGGAAGGAGGACACATAGGTGCCAGTGAGTAATTGGTTACAATTTTTGTTATTTAGGTATGTGGGATAATGTGATCGAGTTAGTAAATTTGAAGGATGGAGCTAGTTTTATCTATATAGTGTACATGAAAAACTATGCTCTTTGGGAACCATTTCCGGACTGAAGTTCAACAGCAAGCTGCTGGAACTCTGACCCCTATGCACCACTGTGATGTGCAAAGGCATCACCAGAAACCCCCAGATGAGTGGTGACTAACCATTGGGTGAAATTTGTCTGTATATTGGAAGCGGTGAGCATAAGATATTTGCTTGGTATATGTATTCTGTGTAAGTTGCTAATAAATAGATGTTTAGAGCACAATTGTGTAAGGCTCTTTCACTGGGAAAAGGTTCCACAGACCTGTAGAGTCCTGAGCCCAGAGAGAAAAGGTGAGTACTTAAATTGACCAGGTTTCTTCCTGAGTCCTATGGTTAAGGCTAGGTGCCTTACATCCTGAGCCCTTGAAAGGGAAAAGGTGGGGGTGCCTAAATTGATTGGGTCATGCCTTGAGCCCTCAGTAGAGCATAGGCAGGGTGCCTTAATTGAGCAGTTAGCAGACCCCTGAACAAAAGAATGGTGAATCTTTCCTTCTCCTCCCCACTTATGACTGTGGTTCATAGTAGGAGAGAGAGATTTACAGATAGAGTTCTGAGAAAGAGCTGTCAGACAAAGAGTGATTGTTTAGGTTATAAATAGAGCTGGTTGAAAAACTCTTTTTCCCCCTCATGAAAAATATTCATTCAACCTTTTTGTTTTGATTTGATGCTTGATAAGTGAAAAACATTTTTTGAATTTTAGTTTTGGGATTTTTAGGTCCTCCCCACATTTCCCCCCGCCATTCCCTTTTTGGCCACTGAGAAATGTCCATAGCTTGGTTTGGTGTTTTGTTACATTTTTCACCCTACCTTTCTAAAAGTTCTGTAAATTTAAAAAAGCACGGCGCAGCCAAAATAAAAACAAAATTCTGTAACTCTACCACTCTCTCACTTTTCCAAAGCTGGAGAACTCTTGAAGTAGTTTGAAAATATACGTTGGGGTGGGGGGAGGTGAGAGAGAGAGAGAGAGAGAGAGAGAGAGAACACACTAAAAATAGAAACCCTGAAAAGTGAAATAAAATTGGTTGGGAAACCATTCATTCCATTTTATTTGGTGGCAAAATGGGACAAGGGGGGAGAGAGTAAAACAAAAAAAGTCTAAAACGTTGATAGGTAATTTTCTAAACAAAAACAATCAAAAATATTGAAAAAAATTTATGAAGTTAAAGTTTCCAGCAAAGATATTGTTTTCAACAGAATCTCATTTTTTGACAGAGAAAGTTTTCAGTGGAAAAATTCTGACCATCTCCAGTGGTAAACCAACTTTCAGCCAAAGATTGCTACTTAGTCTCAGAGCAAGCAATCAGGGAAGAACCTGTCTTCCAAGTGGAGGATGCTGGAATTCACTGAGTATGCTCAGTGTATCTGCCCAACCTCACTGTCATGAGTCTGACAGCCCTGCATAGCAACATATTAAAACAAAACAAAAAACAGACTGGAAAATTCACTTCTTGTCAGTCTAAGGGAAGTGGAAAAGCAACCAAGAAAAAATAAGTTTGGACAAGATCCTTCGGTTGTTTAGACTGCTATTATTTACACCTGCTGAATGTCTGGCCCAATATTTTTGTTAAATGACAAATTACTAACTACAATTTAGATGAAAGACTGAAATTAACAACCAAAGAGAGAAAGAAGAAACATGAATATAAGCTGCCAGATATTGCTTCACGTTATTTTTTTTAAATATTTTAGGAAAAAGAGAAAGGAAAACCTCAAAAGAATCCCTAAGAATAGAATAACTTCTTTTCCTCTCTAAATGAATGGTAAATGGGAAAACAATATAATTACAAAATAAAATGGTGTGATAAAAAAGTTATAATATTTTAACAAAGTATATTTCAGACAACTAGGATTATGCATTTTAAATTTAATATAACTATTTTTCAGTCTGCTACGTTGACACGGAAAATTACATAATCCAATCAGTCTAGTTTATCACCCCTCATGGCAAATGCACAACCATGCATCTAACTTTCATCGCTGTGCAGCTCATGTGTTACTTTTAATAGTTATCTCTGCTATAGCTTAATTAGCTGCCTGTATTTTAACTTTATTAAATATTCATGTACAAAATGATTGTTATACAAATGGAAAACTAACTACATTTATCACTCCAAACAGGCCAGTTTACAAACAAAACAAAAAAGCCAAACACACAATTAAAAAGCAACCGCCCCCACCTCTCCAGTAATGTATTATGATTGTTCCTCAAATATTTTTCATGTGTTAAGCACTTGGAAATATTTCCCCTTACCAAATGGGTCCTATAATTGTTTAAACATTTTAATAAAGCTGGAATTAACACCCCATTTTAAAGATCCGGTATTAAGGGTTCAAAAATTATGCCTATTACCTCCTGCACAGGCTCATTATACTAATTAAAACAAATATAATTAAGTTAAAGATTTGCCCTGAAATGCAACTGCCAATGTGATTTATTAGTATGTAGCCAAGAGCATGTTATGGCCTACAGTGCATTTGTGGCAAAATATCAGTTTAAGTTTTGGCAGTCTTGCATCAGAACAAATCTGTAGGATGCATTCGTTAAATGCCACAGAGTCAACAGATGAACCACTGTGGGCCAAATTCATCCATGATCTAACTACAAGGAGCTAAATAATCTTACACAGCCCTTATGAGTGAGTTCAGATTAAGTCAATGGGAGTTTTAACTCCATAGTGACTGCAAAATTAGGCACTGAGGACTAGGGTCCAGATTTTTAAAGGTATTAGGCAGTGTTGCACTCAGTGTTGCAATGCCTAAATGATTTAGGAGCACAGATATTTTCAGAACTGATTTGGGCAATTAGGAGTCTAAATCCCATTGATGATCAATGGGATTTTGGCTCAAGTCCTAAATCACTTCTGAAAATCTGATTTAGGCTTCTAAATCTGCTAGGCCTTGCAACATTGAATGCAGTAACACCTAACTATCTTTAAAATCTGGGCCTAGATTCTCAGCTATAATAAATCGGTATATTACACCAGTTGAGAATCTTACCAATAGAACTAATTCCCTGTTTCTTGATAAAGGAGTAGTACATTTTTGAAAAGAGCAGCTATTTAGATGACTTTCCTAAGTAGTTAACAATTTTAGACTTCGGCTCAACATGCTTCCTAAAGCCATGATGTGAGCTGCAAAAGAGACACACACAGAGACTCTGTTTGTGGTGTATGTTCACAGGTATAAAGTTTGTGTATATTTTATATATAAAGAATAATTGGTAATGTGGTGGGGATGTGACAGTATGTACCCTTATGTTCACGATTTTTTACAGGACTATGATAAATTTTGTACAAAGTATGACTTGTGAGGCATCATTCGAAAGCTCATAATCTTCTGAACATTATTGTCATGGTAAAATGTGTGGGGCAACATTTTATATAAAATTATAAGATTTTACTGTATAACATTACTAAGACTTTTTCCAAGGCTGGAGAAGCAGCCCAAACCAGTTCCTCAGAGACAATAGGCAAACTAATACCACAGCCAGTTGTCAACAAAATCAAATGGACTATTACCTAGTCAAGTGGCCATTCTTTGGCAAGAAAAAGGGTGGGAGCGATAAATGTATATCTTGGCAAACATGCTTGCTGTTGCCTGAACTCCCACTGGAGAGGATTCTCAAAGAGAAGGAAAAGATATAAAAGTGATGAACAGAGGGCCCCAAATCTCTCTCCCTCCATCTCTAACTCATAGCGTCAACAACGTTTGAAAGAAAAGAAAGCATCACTGATCTGGGGGAGTGCTCCCTGGCTGAAGGAATCCAGCTAGACTGCTGTAAGCATATGGTGAGAGAGATCTTTTGCTTTAAATTCATTTAGCTTGTTAAGTATTTGTTCACATTTTACCTTTTATTTCTTTGTAACAAATTCTGACTTTTATGCCTCATTACTTGTAATCACTTTACAGAAAGATAGATTTTGTTAATAAACTTGTTTTATCTAAGCCAGTGTGTGCTTGGAAAGAAGTATTTGGGAAAATTCATTTGAGATAACATGATCGGTGTAGATCGTTTTCTATTAATGAAATGATGGACTTTTAATTAAGTTGTATTGTTCCGGAGGGTACTGGGGTAGTACAAGACACACATTTCTGGGGACAAGTCTGGGACTGGGAATTTGCTGGTGTCACTCTGTAATATAATTCAGGAATGACTGCCCAGAGCAATCATATATAACAAGCTGTGGGTAATTTACATGCTAGAGGCTGTATGTGAGCAGGCCAGGAGTGGTTGTTCTCACAACAAAGCACTGTAAATAGCACCCCAGGTTGGAGAATTGAGGGGACACATTTGTTCAACAGCCCAGATTATACCCTGGGCAATGTCATAGGGGGATATACATTTCATTAGTATGAGTTTGGGATGAACACAATATTCACAGAGGCAGATTAAGGCAAAAGACTATCTCTATCTCTATTTTAGTTTCTAAAACCTTCAACTTCAGTATCTCAGTACTTAAAAACATATACAGTATATTCCCAATTATCCTAGTGGCATTGGTGACATGGATTTTATCCAGATAAATGAGAGGGCAGAAGCCATTTGGTAGAGAGGTGGCCTCACCTGCGGCTCCTCCTCTTCTTCCTCACAGTCCTGGCTGGGATTCATTGCTCTGCCCTGCCACGACTGGAACCTCCCACCCACATCTCGCGCCTGCAGGGACTGGGTGTCACTTACTGTGCAGCAGCACAGCAAGCCCCCTGCAGCTTCACTGCCATGGCCCGGCTCAACTCACTCCCATGACAGCGGGGCTGCAGAGTGCTCCCTGCCCTGCCACAGGAACCATTCAGCTGCAGGGTGGCCTCCCTCATGGCTGGGTGCTTGTCCTCCTCCTCCTCGCAGTCCTGGCAAGGGGTCTCTGCTCTATTATCTGAGCCTCTGTGTGACAGGGTGCTCCACTCATCGCTAGGATGGTGCTTCCTTCTGGTCACTCTATAGCTCATGATGTCAAAGCCCCTTCACACAGTTGCATGCTGTTTCTCTGCCTCTCTCTCTGGGTCTACAGCCCCTCCCTCTCACTCCATGAGCTACTGCTGCTGCCTCTTTGTAACTCAACTGTCTGGCCAGGTCACTCTAGATGTTTTTCCATCCCAGGGGAACCAAAGTCTTTCAAAGTCTCTCTCCATACTAGCAGTGTCAGCAGTCTTCCCATTCATTGCCCCATAGTGCTACTCCCTCAGTGGTGGCAGGGGAACTGAGGCCTGTCCTCTACTCTGGGTTCTGGCTCAGGGATCCTCTAGTCAGCAGTCAAAGTCTGCTCCCTTCTAGACCTTCCTGCCTTTCCCTGAGCCCTGTCCTACCTTCTTGGCTCCTGGGTTTCCCAGCCCAAACACACCTCCCTTCTCCTAGGAAGGAACTGTAGACTTTCCCAGCAGCCCCCTTCTGCTGCCAATTTCCTGCCTTTTTAGTCCCAGCCCAGCTGATTCCTCTCAGCTGGGCTTCTTTATTCAAGCAGGGGATTGCTTAGCCAACTGATTCCTCTTCACTGTGGCCTGTTGATCTAATTAGCCCCCTTCTCAGTTTGCATTAACCCTTTCAGGGCTGTAGGATGAACACCCCATCGCACTCCCCATTATCCGAATCCTTTCCTTTGTCCCCCAGCACGAGACACATTCTGCAGAGGGCATGTATCTCATGCTGGTGGACAAGGAAGGGAGTCAGATAATCTACAGGCTCTTGTAATAGGGGTTCAGATAAATAGGAGTATACTCTATATAGCCTTCATAGTAGTGAAGAAAACCTTGAAAACAAGAACCAGGCGTAATTGCTGCAATCATGTCTGCAGTGCACCTGAGACAACTGCTCTAAGAGGTATAAACTGCACCATTCATCTAAGTGGGTTAACTCTGAAATCCATTGTCCTTGGGTACCCAGCCACACCACCCTACCTGTCTCTGTGTGTGAGCCCTCCTGTTTGCCACCCAATCATAGTTTTGCTAGAGTGGTACCAAAGGACCCCAGTCACTCAAACACACAGAGAATAAGTGAGGGCTGAGTCTTGCCCATCCAGAATAGATACTAGCCTGCCCAAAACCAGAAAGTGGGTCCATGGATGGGGAGGTGCAGCCTGTCAAAAGAATAAGTGTGGTGTACCAAGCCAACCCATCAGACAATTCTTTGTGTGGCCTCTGAGACTACCAATCCAAAAGAGGAAGGGCCATATTGCAGGTGGCGTAGTCATGGTCGGGGTGGTGTGACTAGAGTTCCATATTGCTTGGTCTGGCATAAGAAATGACAAGTTAGTTATAAGTAGGCCATTCCATATGTTGGAAAGTGAAAACTTAGCTATACCTCACCCCTTGTCATTCTTTATATGACATTTTACTGTATGTTACCCAATAAACCTGTTTTATTTAGAAATATTATGAGGAGGATTTATGTTTTAAATCATTGGAATATTGTTTCAATTCTCCACTTGAACAGAACTCTGAGGGGAATGAATTCTATTTATTTATTTTATATTTTATATAAATACAAATATAAAACCTCTAAAAATGACCTAATATTATTTGTGTATACTAAAAATATCACAGTATTATACTTTGATAGTTTATTCTCAGCCTGGAAAGACCTGGACTGCTATGGTATCCACAGGGAAATTGGGACTCTTCTCCTTTGCAATATTATAAAACTCCTATTTCTAGCGCTGCAAGGTCATGAGATAACAAAGCTTAATCATATCTCCAGTGGGTGATTTAAAAAGGCCTGTTCTGGACTTCAGAGCAGTGTAATTTGTGGTGAAAATTCCACATTTTGTGGGGAAATAAGCAAAACTATTCTCTTTGGAAGATTGATTTTTTGTTGTTTTTTTTTTAGAAAGGTGGTTGTTAAAAGTTGCTTAGAGGTTTGGGATTGTAGTCCTATGAGAGATTGATTAGTGAGTACAGTGCAGGAGAGGTAGTCAAAGGTGCATGATAAATGCAATTTAGCACATGGCTACCTCCTGTATGTATATCATGTATGTATATTTGTGGGGGATGAGGGGTTAAAAAGGAGAAAAAAAAGGAGAAGGGGGGGGAGGAGAAAAGCAAGTGGATATTGATTATAATTTTCCTCTTAACTCTTCTTTAGATAATGAAAGTTGTCGCATATAGTAGTGCCGTGCGAATTCAGGTCTTTGAAAGGTCAAATTGGTTTAACAAAATATATTTAGGTAGCAGAAAGAGCAGCAGTTAATACTGCAACTGAGGATCTCCAGAGAATAGTTAGACAAATCCTGACTCAATGCACATGGAAGTGCACAGATTTATGTTTCACCCTAGATATCGTACACATCTGTTCCTTAGCTCCATTGAACAACAGGATGGATATCTTGGACTTTCTAAAGCAACTCGTCAGCAGTTTGGAGGACAAAGTGCATACACAAGGCATACTGTATATTCTGTAACATAAAACATCAGAAAACTGTGTTATAACAGATACTAACTTTCCAAGAGCTTCATTGTACAACTCTATTCAAAACAGGTGCACTTCAGAGATATCAGTAATACAGTATGCAGCAAATACAAGTTTGAGTTTAGATATAGTCCTCTACTCCAACAGGACTTGTATTGCTACAGAAGCAACTTATTTAGTAAAACTTTTGATAGCCTAATGTTTTATTCAACTGGAAACATGTAGGGCTAGCCATAAATAGTACAAAAGTGCAAATGGCCCAAACCTCACCCACTGAGATTTTTTAGATCAGATTGTCAGCATCGACACAAAACCACAACCACTTCCAGCATCCTTATGATCTTCTCTGTGTCTGGACCTCCATGTCTGAGGCCATCCCTACTTTATATTAAGCTTTTGGGTCTATTTTGAATTATCACATGATGCATCATAGTATGGGGAGGGGGTGACATGACATGGGCAGGTAAAAAGTGATGACACCTTTGGGGTTTTTGGAGGGACATCCAAAGGATGGAAGAGAGCTGTATGAGACTCCACATGTTCCATCACTCAGGTCACCATTATATCTTGAAGATCGCCTTAAAAGTACTAGCGAATTGTGGAATTTATAGTCTTATTTTCAAAGATGTTGAGCATATATAACTCCCATTGAAGTCAAAGGTAACTGCACTTCAAAATCAGGTAATTAATGCTTACAGTGTTAGATGCCAACAAACATTAGCAACGAATAATTTTAGAATATATACCTAGTTGCCCATACATAAGTGGAAAAATGTCCCTATCATAATACATGTCGTCGCTCCTGCTAGACCACTCACACACATAACAGTAATGATTTGTAGTACAACTGTGTGACAGACAGCCATGACTTAATGTAAACTCACTAGGGTACCTTTTCATAGCAGCGAACAAAGATTTAGCAGCACGACTCCCATTAACATTAATGGGAGTCACATGGCTAAATCCTTATGTACAACTCTGAAATTATATATCCCGCTCTATGTAATTGGAAATAATTTCCTCTAAACTGACTTCTTTCTATATGGCTGCATGCTGTGACAGAAATATACGGCAATGCCATTATACCACCATGTTTGCAGACAGGTTTCATAGAAGGACTGAGAAATGCTTTCCAATGATTCTGGCAGCTTCACTCTTGCTTTGACAACTTCCTGTTTAGTTTCCTGCTCTCATTTATCATGTTTTGTGAACGTGAGTTTATGAACTTAGAGGTGGTAATACCAATATAAAAAGCTTACTTTTTAGCATCATACTCATGGAAGAATAAAAAAATGCAATTTGAAATAATACATGAAAAGAAGTTAGATTTTTCCTGAGTGGTTCAAGCACAGGACCAGGTATCGAGATGGCTGGGTTCTCTTTTCTGTGTCTGCCACAGATTTACTAATTCACCTTGGGTAAATCACGTAAACTAGGGTTATCTAACTTGTGGGTGTGGCTCTGAGGTACCAGAATCCCCCAGGAGGTGAGGCATATGTGCCCTCAAAACAACTGCCACCAGTTCTCTCCGCACTTTGCTGCTGCAGCCACATGTGCTCCCACACCTGCTTCTATATGTCACACTCAACAGGTGCTGCTGTTTGCCATAGTCAGCAATAGTCAGTGTGAAAGGAGCAGTTCTGTCTTGCATGGATGGGTGGGTGGAAGAGGATGACAGAGAATGTCACGGACAAAAGCAGAGAAGGAACTTGTGGAGACAAAAGGAACACTGAGAGATGAATGAGGGGAAGATAGTCAGATACTGTACTGAAAGAGGAGTCACAAGTAGGCTAAGACCTGCATGGGGGCCAAGGTCACAGGCAGTAAATCCAGTTAATCCACAATTGCACAGGTATGTACAGCAGCACAGACAGTCCTGACACAGGCAGCTGCCTCCAACCTAGGAGTAATAGTAAGGAGTGAAGCACTCGCTGAGAGCCCTCATGGTGGGGGCACGGGAGAAGGAAAGAAAAACAAGTTTATATAAGTGTGGGAGAAGAAACTGCATCAGTCTTAAAAAAATGTTAAGGGGTCTGCTTCTAAGTCTTCTCCCAGGGTTTATAAATCTTGGCTGTAGAGACAACAAGCAAGGGAGGGAGCACAAAAGAGATGGGGGGGAGGGAAGGTTTGTTGTGTAACTGGATCTACAAATTTATCATAACTGTGAGCTCAACTTTAAAAATGAGTGAAGTTCATAAGATGTTATAATAACCTATAACAATATACATTGATCGGAAAGGGTACTAAAGTGAGACAGACTGAATTAGTCCAAAAAAAAAGACCTATTGCCATAACTCAAGGACTCTGTTAAGTTCATGATTGGTATAAGAGAGAAGTGTGAAATCAAAAATCAGTGAACCAAAATAGATGTGTTGGAATTTAGGCCTAACACGTTGACTAAATAATGGTAGTCTGCCCATCACTCCCTTTTTTGTCCTTAAAGAAAGAGTTTAAGGAGAAAAATTGGCTACTGGAGCAAGCTTATCCATCCTGGCCACAATCCTCACCAATTCCTGGGATCCTGGATCTTCTTTGTCCTAGTCCTCAGATATGTCCTGACAAGACTGGGCCAGAGAGAGCACCAGATGACATCACCATCTCCACCAGCTCTGCCTGAATCCTGAACCACTACCTAAGATATGAGAGAGTCTCCCCTCCCCTGCCATGTGTCCTTTTCCTTTACTATCTTGTTTATTCTCTTTCCTAGCTCTCACTTTCCTTCTGTCTAATAAATGTCTGGCCTAACCAGTCAAGACTACTTATTTTGCAACACTGTTGTAAGCCTGTGAACAGAGAGGCAATTAAAAGCAATGCCCTAAACAGCCCAATGCTGGTACATGTTTGTCAGTTTTCAGAGTGGCTGATAAGATGAGGTGCCATGCCTGTGTTTTTCCAGCAGTGAGGTTGCAAGTGAAAGTCATCACCAGAGACAAAAGCTGCATTTTCTATCTTTGCTGTTATTTTCTTGCCCCTTTTGTGTGTGTTTTTATTGTTTTGTCTTCTAAGAAACGGGGTCAGACATTAACAACAGTAACAGCAACAACAGGCAGCTCCAGTCCATCTCTATTAACTTCTGTTTTCCCCCAAAGGGCAGTTATTACCATCTGTAATACCCTCTAAAAGACTGTCAGACAAAGAGTGGGGATGGGGTTTGCTCTAAAAACTGTCTCCAGCTAAAGAGAAAGGGAAATAGGAATGTTTATTTTATATTTCACATTTCAAATGCATTAACTGTTTACCAAACCCCAAATCTTGTTTAATATTGTTTAATATTGGACAGTAACAAGGTGTTGATAACCCCTTTGATTCTTTGAGCCCATATATTCCATTTAAATTAATACAAAATGTCAATAAAGGGAAAGAGAAGAAAACAGGCTAGTTGAAGAGCATACGCAAAATAAGAGATAAGAAGGAAAAATAGAAAAGGGTAAGAAAGAAAGAGAAAAAAGGGTCAGCAGATTAGACACAGCAACAGTTTTAGGGCTTAAGGGACACAGGGAAGGGGGCTAAATAAATACCCAGGAAAAATGCATGGAACAAATGACAACTTATGTCTCAGTTTACTCCTTTATAAAGTAGGTGTAATACCATACCTGCCTGACAGCGGTGTGGTGAGGCTCAAGTGGCACTTATTAAAGCTCTTGGAAAGCTACAGATGGTGGGTGGCTAGATATAACACCATCTAGAGTGTCATTTGTTCACACAAGCTTAGTTACTGAACAGGACTTTCCTGTTCCTTTCCCTTTCCTGTTATTGCTGAAAACATGTACCGAAGAGTTCTCCAAACTGATTAACATTTCAATTTCTTTATTCTTCAGAATATTTTAGCCCACCTTAATTACTTTTGGCTACAAAAGGCTATTTCTATAGACCTTGGTGTTTCTAAGAAAAATGGAACAGAAAATAAGGGAGATAAGGAGTAATGTACCGCAGATGGTTACACTGGTCTATTTCCAATTTTGCTTTGTTGAAGGCAACAGCAAACTTCAACTGTCGTGTAAGCTCAAAGAATGTGTTGGAAAATTATCTTGCAATATCAAGCAAAAGCTGCATAAAATGGTAATAGATTATCTGATAACATATTGGGATTAGTCAAAGAGCTATTTTTTTAATATTTCTCCAGTACCATTTACCCTTTTTGACAGGGAATGCTTATATTCTGATTTTCAAAATCCTCTACAAATCCCCCAAATTCTGTATTCTTTCTTTGAGCTGTCATAATTGATGACTTTGTATTTATTTGGAACCCTAAAACCTTTAATAGATGAATAGTTGAATTTGAATAGGATTTGTAATTTGCTGAAAATATTATCTAGCTACATTTAAAAATTTATTCAGGATTCCAATTATACTTAATGCAGGAGGAAAAATCAGTCTTGCAATTTTTGCTAGCATGGACAGCTCATATAGCAGCTGTTCGATTTTTTCACCTTCCAAATCATTCCCCCTTCAAATATCTTTTCAATCATTGATAATTTAGGAAAAAGAAAAGGCCACTTCTGAGATGAAATTCTATCATGTGCTCTACCTTCCCATTCTCCAAGCCATTTTATGCATGGAAGGCACTCAGGTACTATGGTGATGGACAACATATAAATTCTTAAGATAGGTAGAATTTGGAAATCAGTTTCTTTCAGGTTGCCCTTTCTCCCTCCAGTTTCATGAACAATATAGCACAGTGCCAAGGATGTATGATATAATCACTCAGTTTGCAGTAAATGTACTCCTAACATTCCTAAATGTCCTTCATGTTTCCACTGCTAGAGCCATATAATCTCCAACAGTGAGATAAATGGTAACCTCAGCATTTCTATTATCAGATATCCAGCAAACAGGTTACTTAAACCACAGTCATTTTCAGGCACAGATTCTACTGCAATTATACTATGTAAACATTCTTCTCCATTCTCTGTTCTTGATTTACACACATACTCTCTCTCAGGCTTGTTTTACTGCTAATAGTCTTTTCACTAGCATTCCAGATCTTACTTGTTTCTTCCTATTATACTAACGGCCTTATTTTTTCCTGCACAGTATCCTAATTCTGACACTATTTACACAAAATGGGGAAGATAGCATTATAACACTATATTTGGTGACACCAGCATGGACTCCCATTATCCTTAATATCAGGATTCATTTTGGGTTATTGCCACTGTTTTAAATTTAAGGTGCTATATTCATAGAACATAGAACCTTCCATTCAATCCTTGAGTAAGTGTAACTTCCACAAAGTTTCAGTTGTCCTGAACTTCAACCAAGTTGTTTAATACACACATTTCATGCCCGTTTAGTCACAGTCAGATTATTTCTGCCCTCCTTCCTTTCTTTCTTATGAAATGACCATTGATGACACTTGTAAATCCATATTATTTTGCAATACTGAAAAAAACATGTGTATTATGTTAACTGGGTTCATTTTGCACCACTGACTTCTTGTGAGGGCTAGGCACAATTAGGAAATACTATGTTTTACATGGGGCTTGCTCATCTTTCATGTAATTTTTGAGGTTCAGGCAGACCTGAGGCATTCAAAGGATAGGATGGAGTACTATATCTTGGCCTTGTTGCCATCTCCAGACTTTCTCTATATGTTGTACCCTTGAGACACTATAGAGAAGCTGATGGAAATATACCCTACAAATAATTTTAAATTTGAACTGTGTATGTAGAAAAACAGCACCCAGCACAAAAGACTCCAATCCTATTTATAAATTGTAGATACCCCATAATCTGGCTATAAAATACACCGGACCCTCACTAGAACGCAGGATTTGGGATCCATGCATGGTACCGCGTTAATGCAGGGACCGCGTTATAGCGGGGACCAAATTAAAATGAATTGCCATTAAAGTAATTAAATTTGGGATCCAGGGCCGCGACTGCGTGCGAATTTGTGCTAAATAGACACACGTTCTAGTAAGGGTCCCGTGTATGTAATTGTGTGTGTGAGAGAGTGTATATTTTAATAAGTAAAGTGGGCTCTAAAGATACACAGGCTAAAGAAAAACCAGCAGGCAGCTAGTATACTGAAGATGTTTTTCCAGTGTGAATCTGTATCAAAGCTCTGATATTAGACAGTGATAAGTGGCCTGTCTGTGCAGTGGGCAACATTGATCAAGAGATCGGGAGAAGTATAATCAAATTCCTGCTGTACCTATGACTAACACATCTCAGATGCTGAACAGAAAATATTTGTCTGCCTAGAACACTAACCTGTTCTGATATTTTTCCCTCCATGAGCAACCATGTTGCTTTTCTTTGAGAAAATGCAGCATCAATGGCTGAGAGAAAACCAATTTGTTCTGTCAAAATTCATTATATTAAAACTAAAAGCAATGTCACTGTCTCTTGAACTACTTATCTGACATTTATTGTCACTCCACTAGAATCTCAAAAGGACAACAGCTTCAATTTTCCATTTTGTTGATGCAGAAGGACTAACCATTACCTATCTTACCGCCCCTTGATATTAAGCATTGCAATGTTCATCACTGGGATGATGATAGAATAAACTGTTAACAAAAAGCTACCAACATATTGACCTAGTGACGTGGGTCCTATGTTTTATCCACAGAAGAACCCTTATAGCATGAAAGGGCAATGCAAGCTTCCTCGAATTAATGTTTACCTGTTAAATAAAATACCTGGTTAAATAAAAAAGAGATTAAAATGATGCAGTTATAGAAAAGTCAGTTCAATTTAAAATAGATGAAATTTATGAAAATAATACTTGAAAGGATCAAAAAGCAAGAAACAGGAGAAAACTCTGAGCTGCTCTTGGCTTCTCTTTGGGTATTGACTCTGGGCAGACAATCACTGTATTCATAATAGCTCCTTTCATAGGAAAAGGAGAAGTCTTCATACCAAGGTACATATTATCTCATCAACACTAGCCATCAATTCTGAAACTCAGAAACCATTTCCAGGTTGCTAATGGACAGTGTAGTCTCCATGCTCATTAATATTCTCAGCAGAGAGTCTGAGGATCCATACCATAGTAAGGGTAATTTTTCAATATACATAAGACTCATTTCACCCAGACCACCTAACAACCATTAGACAATAACAGGTATCAGACACTTCTAGTTAGTCACCTATCTAATTTAGCAATTGGAATTCAAAACAACTGTGATAAGCACTCTGAAAAAAGTTAAGATCCAAAAACTAAGTGGGCTAGGTAGCTAGATCTGAACTCAAAGCTTTGCGAAATGGAAATACAGTCAATACCACTATGCTATGTGTAAAGTCATTCAGCTTTATGACAAAGTTAGTATTATTGCTCAAATAGTTACAGAGCAGATACAAAGTCCACCCAGAAACTATTTATCTTTAATACTGATATTCATAAATATTAAGTATTTATGAAATGTTGCCAACTAAAACAGTCCCTGAAAGGAAAGTAACTGCAAGTTCAAGAGCACAAGTAGAGCGAAACCCAAGACATCAACATTGAGAAGTTATCTGCGCCTCAGAAGTAGACTCATCTTTGGTCTAGAACAGACTCACCCCACTGAAAACACAGAAGAAATCTGCTTACTAATTTCCTAGTCTGTGCTGAAGAAAGCAGCATCAGGAATGAAAATGATGTTCCAAAGACTTTAGAAACCATAATCTATTGGTGACATACAGGCAGTACCTTGACTGTAGGAAGCTGTCTATTAACTGTTGAGAAAACCTTAGGAAACCAAGAGGACTCAACTCGGTAAGCACCTATGAGGGATTTGTAACTTTGTGTAACTTTGAATATCTGCTGGTATATTAAAACACCTGTGTTTAAAGAATTACCATACTCTCTGTTATGTTACCACTTCTTAGGTGGATGACATCATATTAAGCTCTGCCCTTTCTTCTCAAGCCACAGTACACAATCCTCATACATTATGTTTTCTTGCCTGGACTACTCTAGCCCTTCCCCTTGTTCCCTCATGACATTTGCCTTCCTACTGCTAAGTTGTAGATAAAAATCTTTCTCTCCCACTTGAAAAACCTGATCTTTTTACTTCAATCATGCAAAGCTTTTGCATCTTTGTTACCCTCATTTCTCTCTTCCTTTCTCATGTCTTGTCTAGTGACATTTCTCGTGTTTATCTAATTTAGAATATAGGCTCTTCAGAGTATAGGCTGTGATTTTTTTTTATTTCCGTGAGTGGCCACTAAATGTATAGTGCTATAGAAATAATACACAAATAGTAGCAATATTTTACACTGGAGTAACTGAGATCAGAATCTATCCCACATTGCTTGTTATCTGTTACTGTTAATCTGTATTCTTGGTTCATTTCCTTTCTTTCTTTCTTTCTTTCTTTCTTTCTTTCTTTCTTTCTTTCTTTCTTTCTTTCTTTCTTTCTTTCTTTCTTTCTTTTGTTAGCTGTATTTGTTTCTATACCCTTGTATTGTGCTGTCTTTAGCACTTTCATTAAAAGTAATGTTCACAGGAAAGAGAATACTGTAGGATGACAGATGGAGATCATATTGCATTGAATATCATGGAAACAACGAGAGACTTGAGACTCAGAAGGTCTTAAAATGTGCCAGTCCACTACAAAGATCATGAGGCATCACTGGTTAAGTCTGATGCTCAAGCATCAGACTCAGGCTTCAAGCCTATGAGTAATATATTGCTGCTGCATGATTTACAAGACCACTTGTATAGCTGTTAACTATTTTGTGTGAAAGACAACGTATATTAAAGTATTATTTGTTTTGACAATTTATTTTATTTTCTGTTATCATCTAACCTTCTAACTACAATATGTCATCAATCACCACAATATGCAGAATCCTATGCTTCATTGAACAGGTGGATAGATCTTTGCTGATAGTAATTGGTCTTTAACATTCTGTTATTCTGCCTTTTCAGTATGGCATGGACTTTGTTGGGGTGGTTTTGTTTCAATTGCATTCATTTTATTATAACTAGATGGTAATTATGGCTAATGAATATAATCATATTACCCTAAAGAGAAACAGATTTTGGAAAAGGGGGATTGGGGAAGAAAGCCTTGAAGTACAAGTTTTTGCCTTCTAATTCACTAGGTGGTGTATTGGCAGCTAAACAACTGCCAAGTCAATCTAGATTAATATGAGTTGAAACTGACCACTTCTGAATTCTACTCAGGCTTCTGACTAATGCTATGTGACTGGGCAAAGTCTCTTGGATTCTGTTCCTCATTTTCACCACTTGTAGAAAGTACTTAGCTACTCACATGGGCACTAAGTGATAAGTTATTGTTTTAGAAATCCCCAGCCCCGAAACTGCACCCTTTTTTCTAGTACTGAGCATTATTTCACTAAGGGACATTTTCAATACACAACAACATTTGCAAAATGGGCAATAAAATGTAAGCTTTACATGGAAGATCTATGTTAATCATAATATATTGTTAGTTTGATCTATGGCTTCATTGTTCCATCTACACTTGATAGATAGAATGTGATACAGAGAAAAATGGACAATGAAATGGTAGAGGTATTAAGTTAGGAGGAAACAGGCAGGAAGAACATACCCACAGAAGAACAAGTTGGGCAGACTTTTTCTTCACCATATCTTTCCCTGAAGCTTTTTGGCCCAGTACTCCAGTGCTGAAATTGTAGGACCCAAGAACTCAGGTTTCATCTCCCATTTTGGAGAATTTTTGGAAGCAGTACATATGAAACAAATTATTCTAGGAATCTCAGGGTTTAATTACCAGGTTGGGCTGGGCTGTCAACTTTATTATTTCTTAAAGAATGGAAAATTAGCTATTTTCCCCCCTTAACAACTCCAGTTTTATTTTTTAGCTATAAGAACAGTTAAAAGTGTCTGAAATGCAGAGAAAACTTTGATTGATTGTTGGAACCAAGTCACATCCAGGGTAATAGAAATTACATCTTTTTATTTAAACGTTTAATGCTTTTATTTGTAAATGGATCTTAGACTAGCAGCTCACTTCCTTTCCCTTGGCAGTTTAGACCATTTTTGTTTCTATCTTATTCTTGCAACCTCCCTTCTCTTTTCTTGTCAGCTTCCATCGCTTTTATTGTTATAGTCATCTTAGTCTTGAAGTCCTTAATCGGCTTCCCTTGTCAGTTTGTATCATTTTTATTTTTAAATCCATCTTATTACTTTAGCCCCTTTCTTCATCCTTATCACTTTGCATCACTGTTATATTTTAATCCATTTTATCTCTGCAGTTCTCTTCATCGTTCCTCTATGAATCTGTGCTGCATTACATTTTTGGCAATGTTGTGGTAGGAGTCCCTTCTGTTTCTTTCTTCACCAGGTAGTCCAGGAAATAATTAAATAGGGTGCTTACAAACTAGTTTATTTCCTATATCCACTTTCTAAACAATAACATGGCATTGTTAATTATAATTATCTCTTTAAAAATAGTTGAACGAAAACACCTTCATTGTAAAATAACACCCCCTAGTTTAAACATTTTCAGGCAAATTTAGTACTGGATGACAGTAAGACTAAACTAGCTTGAAACAGACACAATGTAAACTTCTTAATCCAACTCTATGAATATACCTCAGTGTCAATATTAAACACCCCATATATTCCACGAACCTGAAGTGTCCTTACAAAGTTATTCAAGTGTTCCTTTATCCTTTTAGTTTAATAACATGATATGCAGAAGTATCTCTCACATTACACATTTTAATATTATTATTGAGCATTTTAAGTATTTCAGTTGATTATTATGGAGATAAGTGGGTGAGGTAATATCTTTTACTGGATCAACTTTTGATGGTGAAAGAGACACACTTTCGAGCTTACACAGAGAAAGAGTGAGGATCAAAAGTTGATCCAGTAAAAGATACTACCTGACCCATCTTGTCTTTCTGATATCCTTGTACCAACATGACCACAACAACACTGCAAATACCAGTGGAATATGTTTGCATTTTTTCCCCATAAGCAGCATCTGAGCCAGCTAAATCCAGAGGGGAGGAGAAATCTAGCTAACTAGCTCTGGTATTTTAGTGTGTCCATCACCTTAGCAGCTAGGCTCTTGATCCAGTATCTACTGGTGCCAATGGGAGCCTATACATTAATTTCACTATGAAATGGACTGAACCTTAAGTGCTTGAAGTGGTCTTGAGCCAGCTCAGAAATTAGAATAGATATTTCATGTAAGTGTGGTGGTAATAGACTGCAGTGGCATGCCAAGAAAAAGATCTCTATCATGCACACAGCAGTTACAGTACAGCAATGGCAGGCCATGAATTTTTGTTTATTGCCCATGACCTGTCCATGACTTTTACTAAAAATACCTGTCACTAAACCGAAGCCTTACTCATGAGTCCTTTATTTATTCTGCATGTATAAATCGTGGCCCCGGGTGCCCCCAGCCCAGGGCGTTCCCCTCCCTCAGCAGCAGCGTGTCCCCCTGCCCCAAGATTTAGTCACTGGTATTTTTAGTAAAACTCATGGACATGTCACACAACAGATGTAGGTTGTGCCTGCACATATTTTACAGACACAATTTAAAAGGGCAACTGAAACATTTTCCTCAGGCTGTCTTTATAAAATAGTGCAGATGTTCTCAACCTTTTTCTTTCTGAGGCCCCCTCAACATGCTATAAAAACTCCAGGACCCATGTGTATCACAGCAACTGTTTTTCTGCATATAAAAGCCAAGGCTGGCATTAGGTGTTAGCAAACAGGACAATTGCCTGGGCTTCCACACCACAGGGAGCCCCCATGATGTTACATTGCTCAGGCTTTGGCTTCAAACCTGGGTGACAAGGCTCACAGACGCAGGCTTCAGACCCATGCGGTGGTACTTCAGCTTTCTGACTTGGGCCCCAGTGAGTCTGGCCCTGCTTGGCGGATCCCCTGAAGCCTGCTCGCAGCCCCTCAGGGGGCCTTGGACCCCAGGTTGAGAACCACTGAAATAGAGAATATACACAAATGGAGATTTCTTTGGCGACATTAAGTGTATCAGGGAAAATATTTCTTCTCTATTGATCATGTTCAACTAAAAAGATGAGATTTACTGTCACAAATTGAATTTGGGGGGGTCTAGAGCAATTTTTACAAAATCCAGTCCTGTGTAACTGATGGTTCATTTTCCAAAGTGTTTCCTTTAATTGTAGGTTAGACTTGAGGTGGGTTGGATATTTTGTGTTTGTTGTGTTTTTAATTTAAAAAATCAGCATTTCCTTTCTAATTGTAATGCACATACAAGTATCAGGTTAATGCCGTTTATGTGTTGGGCACCAGAAATCTATTCCGCATTAATGGCCTGTGCAGCAGAATGACTGAGTGATGCTTGTGTTCTCAGATTACAATATGGTGGCCTAAATACAGCATATTATACCAACTTTTTTTGCAGGGGGGGAGCAGGGAGGACAAGAAATGGAGGGATCCTCCCATTTATTTATTCCTCTAACCTCAAGATACCTGCATCATGATCAATTATTCTCCAGCTAAGGGTACATCTATACTAGCATTTCCGACAGGATCATACTTGGGCAGCTAGCACCTCCTACTTTCACACTGCTGTGGGTAACACTGTATTTTAGCATGCTACCTCCATCGGAGCTTGTGTGGATATGTCTCCTTGACCTGGGAATCACACCCCCAGCTTGAAGCATTTCTTTACAAGTCACTTGGGTACAGAATATTCTAACTGTGCAAGTCAATGTTGCACTTAAGGGGGCTAAACTCCCCTTAGTAGCACCAAGCTGGGGGCATTGAATAGTATGTGAATAGTTTCTTCCTTCAAGTACTAAACACACTGTGCTTAGAACCATCCCGTAACAGCAGGTGTATACCTGTTCCATAGTGTTTCTTCTGAAGAACTACTCTAACCCAGTGGCTCCCAACCTTTCCAGACTACTGTACCCCTTTAGGAGTCTGATTTCATAGAATCATAGAAGATTAGGTTTGGAAGAGACCTCAGGAGGTCATCTAGTCCACCCTTCTGCTCAACACAGGACCAACCCCAACTAAATCATCCCAGCCAGGGCTTTGCCAAGCAAGGCGTTAAAAACCTCTAATGGATGGAGATTTCACCACCTCCCTAAGTAACCCTTTCCAGTGCTTTACCACCCTCCTAGTGAAATAGTTTTTCCTAATATCCAACCTACACCTCCTCCACTGCAACTTGAGACCATTACTGTTATCTGCCACCACTGAGAACAGCTGAGCTCCAGCCCCTTTGGAGCCCTCCTTCAGGTAGTTGAAGGCTGCTATCAAATCCCCCCTCACGCCTCTCTTCTTCAGACTAAATAAGCCCAGTTCCCTCAGCTTCTCCTCATAAGTCATGTGCCCCAGCCCTCTAATCATTTCTGTTGCCCTCTGCTGGACTCTCTCCAATTTGTCCACATCCTTTCTGTAGTGGACCAATACTCTAGATGTGGCCTCACTGGTGCCAAATAAAGGGGAATAATCACTTCCCTCGATCTGCTGGCAATGCTCCTATAATGCAGCTCAATATGCAGTTAGCCTTCTTGGCAACAAGGGCACACTGTTGACTCATATCCAGCTTCTCGTCCACAGTAATCCCCAGGTCCTTTTCTGCAGAGCTGCCGCTTAGGCAGTTGGTCCCCAGCCTGTAACAGTGGATGGGATTTTTCCATCCTAAATTCAGGACTCTGTACATGTCCTTGTTGAACCTCATCAGATTTCTTTTGGCCCAATCCTCCAATTTGTCTAAGTTACTGTGGACCCTATCCCTACGCTCCAGCATACCTACCTCTCCCTGAATTTTAGTGTCATCTGTGAACTTGCTGAGGGTGCAATCCATCCCATCATCCAGATCATTAATGAAGATGTTGAACAAAACCAGCCCCAGGACCAACCAGTAGGACACTCCGCTTGAGACTGGCTGTCAACTAGACATCAAGCCATTGATCACTACCCGTTGAGCCCGACGATCTAGCCAGCTTTCTCTCCACTATGTAGTCCATTCATCCAATCTATACTTCTTTAACTTGCTGGCAAGAATACTGTGGGAGACCATATCAAAAGCTTTGCTAAAGTCAAGGTGCAGCAGTCTGGGAACTGACCTTGTCTGTGAAGACCAAGGCAAAAAAAGCATTGAGTACTTCAGCTTTTTCCACATCATCTGTCACTAGCTTGCCTCCTCCATTCAGTAAGGGTCCCACACTTTACCTCACCTTGTTGTTGCTAACATACCTCTAGAAATCCTTCTTGTTACTCTTAACATCCCTTGCTAGCTGCAACTCCAGTTGTGCTTTGGCCTTCCTGATTACACCCCTGCATGCTCGAGCAATATTTTTATACTCCTCCCTAGTCGTCTGTCCAAGTTTCCACTTCTTGTAAGCTTCCTTTTTTTGTGTTTAAGCTCACCGAAGATTTCACTGTTAAGCCAAGCTGGTCGCCTGCCATATTTGCTATTCTTTCTGCACTTTGGGATGGTTTGTTCCTGTGCCCTCAATAAGGCTTCATTAAAATACAGCCAGCTCTCCTGGGCTCCTTTTCCCCTCATATTAGCCTCCCAGGGGATCCTGACCATCACTTCCCCGAGGGAGTCAAAGTCTGCTTTTCTGAAGCCCAGGGTCCATATTCTGCTGCTCTCCTTTCTTTCTTTTGTTAGGATCCTGAACTTGACCATCTCATGCTCACTGCTGTCCAGGTTGCCACCCATTTCTACTTCCCCTACCAATTCTTCCCTGTTTTTGAGCAGCAGGTCAAGAGGAGTATGGCCCCTAGTTGATTCTTCCAGCACTTGTCCCCGGCACTCTCCAAAATCTTCCTGGATTGTCTGTGCACTGCTATATTGCTCTCCCAGCAGATGACAGGGTGATTGAAGTCCCCCATGAGAACCAGGGCCTATGATCTGGAAACTTCTTTCGCTGTCCGAAGAAAACCCCATCTATCTCATCCTACTGGTCTGGTGGTCTATAGCAGACACCCACCACAACACCACCCTTGTTGCTCTCGCCTCTAAACTTAATCCAAAGACTCTCAACAGGCTTTTCTCCAGTTTCATACTGGAGCTCTGAACAACCATACTGCTCTCTTACATACAGTGCAACTCCTCCACCTTTTCTCCCTGGCTTCTCCTTCCTGAACAGTTTATACCCATCTATGACAGTGCTCCGGTCATGTGAGTTACCCCACCAAGTCTCTGTTATTCCAATCACATCATAGTTTCTTGACTGTGCCGGGACTTCCAATTCTTCCTGCTTGTTTCCCAGGCTTCTTGAGTTCGTATACAGGCACCTAAGATAACTAACCGATTGCCCTACTTTCAGGAGGCCTCCCCTTGTCTTGTGTACCCCCATGTTTCACCTCACTTAAAAACTACTTGCTTACAAAATCAGACATAAAATTCAAAAGTGTCACACCACACCATTACTGAAAAATTGCTTACTGTCTCATTTTGACCATATAATTATAAATCAATTGAAATATAAATACTGTATTTACATTTCAGTGTATTGTATATAGAGCAGTACAAACAAGTCATTGTCTGTATGAAATTTTACTTTGTACTGATTTCGCTAGTGCTTTTTATGTAGCCTGTTGTAAAGTTGGGAAAATATTTAGATGTACCCCCTGGAAGACCTCTGCATACCCCCAAGGGTATGCATACCCCTGGTTGATAATCACTGCTCTTAACTACCATTATGTTTCACAGACTAATATTGAGGAAGAAAGCTGTCTTTACTAGAGCCACTACTTTATTTCATTGTAGGGTGAGTTTTGTTAAAAAAACTAAATTGATCTCCCCTGGCACCCAGCTGTGTCCTTCAAAAACCTAACCAACAAAAGAAGTTGTCAATCTACTCTACAATATCACCATGGGCACAATCCTTCAACAATATGATCTTCTAAAATCTCTGTTGGAAGAAGAAGCAAATTCTGTGACTAAACACTTTGCTGACGACAACCATTGAACACCCAGTTAGAATGTGCAAAGGATAAGGAGATATACCCCAAGCTTATAAATAATGGGAAGGATAAAAACCTCAAAACTTAATCTAAAGAGAAGGTTTTAATGTGGTAGGAATGTTAAGAGAAATCAAAACTCTTGAAAAAACTAATCATAAGAGGTGCTTGCATGAAGGTTTTCACCAGAAATGGTCACCTGATCACCTTGAAATCTTTTTGATTTCCCTCTTCTTATTCATTAGAGTCTGTCATCCTATCAGCAGAGATGATTGACTGGTAAGGTTTAGGCTAACACTATAAACAAGGAGCTGAAGTCAATCAAAAGAAATAGTTAATGAACAATCCAGTGGCTGATGTATGTTCCCACAAAGGGGGACAGTGCTCTCAAATAATGAACAATTTAATAAAAATAAGTATTTATTGATAATGCATCACCTGGAAAAGTACTAATTAAAATAAATTCTTTCCTTTCCATTTATAGTGAGCATAGCTGTATTAGCTGAGTAGACCTTACTGATGAAGAATACGATTGATGAAAATGCCAGAGTGACTACACCTTAATGGCTGATAATACAACCCCAGTAACACATGCAGAAAGGATTACTGCAACTGAATGCTATGTTGCTACAGCCATCGTTTCCAATTACAGAAATAATGAGCAGGAAAATGGGTTATTGTTAGGTTTAGCAAATGTGCCTCAAATGAAGTGTGTCCCCATTCTAGCCACTTTGAAAAATATGAGATTGAGAAAGTGGATGTTTTAAAAACTTTTTGAGAGAGAACACAGAAGGACAGAGCCTCACATCCCATTCCAGCTCTTCAAGCAGCACAGGGTAGCCAGAAAGCTGCCAAAGAGGGACCATAAAGGTAGGAGGGTCCCAGAGCTTGGGCTGCAGCCCGGGCCCAAACATCTACACTGCCGTTAAATAGCCCTTTAGCCCGAGTTCAAGTCAGTTGGCATAGGCCGGCCGTGGGTTTTTAATTGCAGTGTAGACATACCCTTAGGTCCACACCCAAGCCTTTGAATTGGGTTAGGCTTGTCTTCTGGTATTTCAGAGGGCAACTGCCACCCACTGTAGCCTGACTGGTTTGTCCACTGCAGCCTGCCGGGCTTCTACTCCCTTTTCTTTCACCTCCTTCTGGTTCCTATCACTCAATCCGTAGAGTGAGGAATGGCCTTACTAATTATTCCTACACTGCAGACTCCGGACTGTCCATTAAAAGAATAACACTATTTTCCCTATGCACTATTTCACAAGCGCCTTTATTTGGAGTCTCAGCAAAGATATCAAGGACTGGAAGAGCATGGAGCCTGATATACCTTAACACAAAAGGCAAAGGTCCCACTGCACATGAGTGCTGATACAGGTTGTGGAAATTGCATTGTTACTGCTCATGCAGTAATTGTTCTTCAACTCTATGTCAGTGGAAGATTTGAGCCTTCAAGGCAGTTATTACAGCAGCCTCTAAGTAGTAAATTTGTGTATTAATTATATGAATGAGTTAACAAATTAAATCAGGGAATTAAAACTATATGGATTACTGCTGGAGTCAGCAGCTATCTATTAGCCCTACAATTAATCTTGTGACAATTTAAGATATATATTATCAAAGCAATAGATTTAATACTGGACCACACTTAAATGCAATATCCTATTTTAAAAAATTATAAATGAGATAATTGAAAAATGTGAAGCCAGAAACAAATTTAACAAAATCCCATTGTTGGTCAAATTAGTCCCTCTTTTTATTAAAATGACACTTTTTAAAATACCAATTTACTGCTAATATTGCCATTTTAATTATTCCATAAAATAATAATATAATTAAATGAAGTATCTTTATTACATTCTGACCAAACTAATTGAATGGAGTATGTAGAGTTACTTAGAGGTTTTCTCTTTTTATTATTAGAACATGTGAAATGATGGGAAAAAACATTAAATATTGGGTAACTACATCAGTAATTTAACATTCTGGTCAATGCATTAATCCTATTTAGTGTCATATATTAAGTGTGTTCACAAAAATAAAATCTATTTGTGCAGAAGAAATGTTGTGAAGATAATTGATTTCTGAGAGGTTATTGTATTATTCACTATGTTTTCAAAGAAACTACAGAACACTAAAACATCCTTTACATCATACTAAAAGTATAGTTTTATTGAAGCATCTCAAGGTAGAATAACTTATTTTAATTAACCCTCTGCATCGATGGGACAAACATTGCACTCGTTTCACCCAGGGATAAAATAACACAAGCAATTAATAGATTAAACTAGGTGTGCAGCCCAAGGTAGCACAAAGTTAATGGTACAGACAGAATAACCAGAATGTTTATTCTGAGTTCCTTAGTGTAAACAATGGGATTTCTTAAAACACACTACCAGAATTCTCTGTCTTTGCGTATAGTTTTCTTTTCTTCAACTACAAAAAGCTACAGTGGCTGCCATTAAAAATAATTTAACAAATTATAAATACTTCAGTATTATTCTATGCTTACAAATGTGATGACCTATTGGTTGGTAAATAGTGACTTTAAATGGCAACAATTGCATAAGTGTGCTATTTGGGCTGTGTAATCATTCCGGTCTAGGATTGTGTCATCTTTCTGGGTCACACCTAGGCCATTTTTCCATCCTTTAACTTTCTATAGAGTGAAACTCTGCAATAAGGAGATACAAGTGGTTTGAATCTGTACATTGCTATTTTACAAATGTTTATCCTAGGGAGTTCCTTTTCACCCAATTACAAAAGAAAGTACAAATTCACAAATGTGAATTACATGAGTAGCATAGTCTTTGCTTCTATAGAAATCTTTTTGCAATCCAAGTGACCCAAAACATTTCTTTACAAGGCAATTAGTAAAGAGTAGGCTAATTGTGCAAGAGAATGTTGCAGTCACATTCACTGAGCAAGAACTCAAGCATTGCCAGGAACATCAGAACGTGTGTTTAACGAGAGGCGGATTGTTGGGCAGAATGCACAGGTTAAAGCCCTCTCTTTTCAAAAGGTACCGTAATCTTATTGAAGTTGAGTGCTTTCTCCCTTTATTCTGTTCTTTTATCTTTGGAAGAGGAAGTTGTATAGGGCTATGAATGTGTCATGCTTGCAATGGCAAAGAATTAAAAAAGGCAAGTAAGAGGTGGGTGGAATAGGTATGTATGAGGGAGAATGTCAGTTTGATCAATGTTGCATGGCATATGCAGACAAAACAGTAGCATATAAGGAAATCAGTAGGGTGGAGGTAAAAGCAGTGATGGGACAATTAGTAATTAGACACAATCTTTGTATGCATGTAAGGCCTGAACCAGAATTTCTTGCATATACTCAAGGTATTGACTGACTTTGACCATGTAAATATGAAAGACTGGATCCACAATGTTAGGGGTTTATGATTTTTTGTTGTGTAGCGCATAAGTGGGTTCAGGATTCAGTACACCAACAGATGGTAACTCAGGTCAAATTAACTATTTACCACTATTTCCCTTAAAGTTTTCAAGAAGATAATATCTTATCTGGTTTTGGGAGAAAAATTCCTTGCTTGGTGTATGTTGCATGCTCATTAGAGAATGAACTATGCTAAGACACATGATGTTACTCAGGCTTTATAATACCAGTTTTATACATCAGCAAAGAGAGACAAAACATCCAAAAAGACTCAGTATGACTTTGAATAGGATGCTAAGAATGGCTAAGTATAACTACTGTGACAGGCTAAGCTAGCTACACAAGTACAATAATAAAGGGACATGCTATTCATTATTTATTTAGAATTAATATATTATATTAATTATATTATATTATATTATATTATATTATATTATATTATATTATATTATATTATATTATAAAGGAAGACATTCAAAACTGATAAACTGAAATAATTTTAATCAATGTGTAATTAAGCTGTGGAACTCATTGTCACAGGAAGTCACTGAAGACAAGAACTGAGTAAGATTCAAAAAATAATTGGATATTTATATGTATATCAAGAATATCCACAGTTCAGGTCTTAACCCAACCTCTATAAAAGACCAAGGTGAGTCCTATTTGGGGGGACAAATTGCCCAACAGTTGCCTACTGTAGGGTTTTTACACTATCCTCTGCCATTGTTGGAGACAGGTTATTAGATTAGATGAACCACTGTTCTGATCCAGCATGGCAATTCCTATGTTCCTATAATATGTGGAGATGCTGCTATGGTATGTGCATAGCAGCATGAGGAATTGCACATTACACAGTACCATAACATATCATTCTTATTCTCAACACTGCTTTTATTCTAGGGTCTCCTGAATTTTGATAGGGTTTTTTCCCCATAAAGATTTTAAGAAGATAATTTTCATTGGTGCTTCCAGTTAGTCAGCACCATATTTTAGGAATCTTAAGTCAAATTCTCAAGGTCACAAGCTTTCTGGGTTTTAGAACTGTGTAATAGTTCATAAACTTTAACTGGATTAAAACCCTTTTTTATTTATACCTATATAAAAATCTGCTAGATGACCAATTAATATCGAATATAAGATGCTGATTATCTGTCCATGAATAGCCGGTTAGAAGGCTGGCAAAATCTCTAGAGAAGAATTAAAATTCTATGTAAAAATATTAGAAGGACAGTAATGGGCCATAGCTTCTATAAGTAACTAACCTGAGTGTCTGATTGGCCTGAATATAGTGCTCATTAACCACCACTGGCAATTTATTGCTGATCCTAATATTTTTAATGATTTCATAAAGGAATAAAACAGTAGACTGGCCAACTAACCTTAACAAATGTATTATAATCTGTTTGGTTACTAGCATTAAACTGGGCTTGGGTCTCTCTGTTTCTCTTCACATATACCCCCTCACCTCCCTTTGGAAAAAAGGCAGACACAAGACTGGGTCCTATGTAATAGAATAACATTTCTCTAACCTTCTCATATCAAACACTATATACTACCATAGCAGTTCCTAGATTCTGCATCAATTTATTGCACAGATAGGAAAATAGAATTTATAAGGAATATCAGAGAGGAGCATAAAAGTACCACAAGAAAGGATGAGTCAGTGGCATCTACTAGTATGAGGAGGGGACAAAGTGGTTTTCTCTGTTCCTATTTTCTCCCCTGAAAGTAACTTGCCATGTAATCTTGGGCAAGCCACATGATGTGTCTGTTTCATTTGCCTCAGAGGAGTGTTTTGAGGATTAATTTACAGTTGTAAAACAAGCGAACCTTGACTGAAAGCTGCCATGTTAGAAGTTCAACATAAAGCAGAAGTTATATTACAAGTTTAAGAAGTTTGCTGCAATAGCTCCAATTACTTACCTAGATTATTAATTAGATTAAATATTGCTATTTTTTTCATCCAAGTAACAAGTCGTGGGAATAGTGTACAAACTTAATTTTTTTTCAATTAACTCTCCCCCCAAAAGGATGTGCCTAAAATAGTAGCTTATTCAAAGCAAATAATTTAATCTTTCTGCTGTATTAGCCTAGTTTTATATTATCTAAATTCAATAGCTGAAAAAAACCTAGACTTGTATTACAATTAAATACTAAACATTTATTTCCACCCATGGTAGTTTTACAAGACAATGGCCCAATCCTGTGAGGTCTTCAAGAACACAATGGTAGTTGAGGATACTCATAATTTGACAGGATGCACTTCCCTGCATCAGGTCTTGAAGTGTGATTGCTAATAAGTGATTCATTTACAGTCGTTCCTTATCAGTCATCTCTATAGACACCTGCAGCTCATGATGAATGAGGCAATTAATTGCTGGAGAGAAACACAATAGTTATGCATGGTAGGGAAGCTTATTTGAATTTTTGAAACATTATTTCTAATTAAACAAAAGAAGAGTGTGTGAGTGGGTGGTGGTCTCCTCCTTTTTAAGACCTTTTCTTAGACAGCATGACTCTCTTTAAGATACAGCATAAATGAGTAGAGTTGTCAGGTTGTGTGTCTCAGAGAGACACTGCATACTATACAGTGTGAAACAACACACTGGGAGGAAAGAAAAAAATAGATTCATTCTGCAGAAGCTGTAATGAGACATGTCAGGTGTGTGTCTTACTGGAAGTGAAGTTCAACTCATTTGTTATACCTTACCATCTTTGGGCCTCTGATTTTCAGCAGCATCTGTGGAATCTCAGTATAATTGTATTGATAAAATCTAAGTGATTCAGATGGCATTCAAATGTAAAATTGAAAGCTCCTTGTTATAGTCCATAAGAACTGCCTATTCTACAACTGCTAAGCAGCTCATCTCAACAGGCAGTATTAAAGCCTGCTACTTCACTAATTGCAAAATGGGGCAACCTGGCATAGTATAGGCTGGTATTCTGACATCCTGTGCAGGCAAGCATGACCACAGACCTGCTCAGTAAAAGGAAGCAACAGGATCACTACTACTGAAGAGGGCATGTGGGGTGGGGTGGGGGCAGAACATTGTTATTAAATCCTGAGTACAGCAGCAGTAAAACTAAGCAGTAAGCTTTTAAGGCTGCTTCATCCAAACAAATAAACATCCCTGACATCTGCAAGTGCATGGTAAAACACACACCCAAATTTTTTTAAAAAATGTTGTTTCCTTACAGTACACACCTCAATGTTTATTACTTCACTCATCTTCTGAATTAAGTGAACTCCACATCTTAAGTGCCATCATAGCCACACACACAACTCGTCATGGACACAGATTCTCAAATAACTTTATTTCTTTTATGTAACACCTCTGTCTAGAGGATGGGATATTGTATACACTTAGGATAATTAAAATTTACCCTGACCAACCATGGTGCTGAAGTATAGGGAAAACCTGCAGTGTCTCAGATACCACTGTGAATGACTCTTTTTTAAAGGGCAGTGTGTGTGTGTGTGTGAGTGTGTGTGTGTGTGTGTGTGTGTGTGTGTGTGTACCTACGATAACCAACACAGAAGTATCAGAGGGGTAGTCGTGTTAGTCTGAATCTGTAAAAAGCAACAGAGGGTCCTGTGGCACCTTTGAGACTAAGAGAAGTATTGGGAGCATAAGCTTTCGTGGGTAAAGAACCTCTTGCATCTGAAGAAGTGAGGTTCTTACCCACAAAAGCTTATGGTCCCAATACTTCTGTTAGTCTCAAAGGTGCCACAGGACCCTCTGTTGCTCAACACAGAAGTGTCATTAAACTCATCCTCCCACTTTCTTGTTCTTCTGTTGCTTTTGTTAATTTTCCTTTACTGCATTAATAGAAATTACTACTGTATATATACAAGAGACCTATTATTTTCCTACCTCCTTTATAATGGCATATTGTACAGGACCTTTAATTACCAAGAGATCCTATAAAAGCTTCTGTTTCTTTCCAATTTATAATTTTGGCCTTGGAAACACTAAAAGCTAATAATAAATGACATGACTGGAAGCAGTTTAGCAGTTCTGTGTGGGGATACTGGTAACCTAAGCGAAGTCACTTAAGCTTAGCTGTAGTTACTTTCAAACAGCGTATTAATATCAATAATCCAGAAACTGAGCTCAGTAATTTTTCCTAATGAAGGACAGGAAATATGCACTGATTTTTATCACTAAGTCATCTGCAGGATAGAATTTACTGTAGATTACACCTATAAGTGATAGGCTCATCATAGGAGGAAAACGGGTATTGATAAAGATGAACGAGGAGCAATTTCCTACCTGATGTTTCTTGTTGTGAAACCAATTTGATTCTAGTTAGTGCAAGGTCTCCCATGTACACAAGGGAGCATAGTCACACTATAGCTGCAGTCACTGGCTCAGAGCATATAGAATGGTGTTACATTGCTTGTAACCTTGAGGAGCTCTATGATAATTTAATAGGTTACAGTATGTCATCCAGACACTGAGAACTATACTTGAAACAAAGTGAGAGATAGCAGGGTGGAATGAGGAACCGGAAGAACCTTCACACAGAAAAGTAGTCATTGCCCTGTCCGTAGTGCTTGATAATTCTGTCACACAGCACTTGTTCTTCTACCCTGCACCACTGAAGATAGTGAAACCATTAACACTAGTGTCTGGGCCATGCATGAAAAGGTTAATTTCTACCCATATTAAGGTTTTTCTATAGAATTCCAGGCCTAGAAAGTCTTTGAAACAGCATCTTTCACAATCTGCTAGAAATAATGTCATGTCTTCAGGGTATTTTGAGCCATATAGAGTGTATTAAAGTGGTGACTGATGTTACATTGCTTAAGGGTCTGGTCATCTGATATTCTGTTGGGTGCATGTGAAATAGAGTCAAGGTCTTAACCTCAGTTATTTTTCACACCTTCTTCCAGACTGACATTACTGCTCCAACCACAACAAAATGTGTATGCCATATCTCTTATCTGTCCATGAGGAGTGGAGTATGTCAGAGATGATGATGGGTATAACATTGTTCTGTTTTCTCCTAGACATATTTAAATCAGTCATAATAAAGTAGAACAGAATCCAATCTGACCATCCAAAACCAAGCCTCCCCTTTAGTGAAGTTCTAATTCATGAAGCATCCTCCGGGCATCAGAGCAAATATTTGTTGTTTGTTTGTTTGTACACACTTCATATAGAAATTTGAATTCAATTTTGAAATTCATTTCTACTTGTAAACAATTGCCTCTCCAATATATGAATGCACAAAAGGCAATTTCTTCTAGTAAAAGAATATAGCAAAGCATCTTTTGACCTACATAATATGTCAGGATTTGTATTGGATCAGTAAACCAGGAACTGTTTCCCTGTGGGAAGTTAATCTATGGCTCCTGCACACATGCCGATTTTGCAAAAGATAGATAACTGTGCGTGTTTAGAGTGAACGTGATTTATGCAAATGTACAAGAGATTTACATCAAATCACCTGCCAATTAAATTGCCTTGTAATTAGGTGCTTTCAACTTCAGTAGTGATATGTCTTATCACTGTAATTCTGTCTAGCATATTTGATGATGAATCCTACCTTATATGTCCTGTAAATTAGCATCTGCAGTTCTACAAGACTAAATCTAAAGACTATATCTAAATTTGTCTGGATGTTCTATTTCTATGCATGGATATTATATGAAAAACACCAAACACGTGTCACAGCAAAATAAGTGGTTAGAAAGCCTAGTGACTTTATCCAGGCATATGTCCATAGTCATTCTGCAAGAGTTGTTTGTTACATATACCAACAAAGGTATGAAACATATATGATGGTAAAATATTATGTTAAAAGCCACATTTTTGAGTGGCATTGGGAAAGAAGATGCTGTGGTCACAAAGCACCTTAGGATCTGTCTTCATTGCAGAGTTATCCCAAGCTCTTATCTGTGTTTTGTCCTGAGCCTCCCCTTCCCCCCCCTTCACCCCAAAATAAACCTCTCTCACCTGAGTTTAGTGGTGCTTTAAATCCATGTTAGCTGCCTCAGGTAGGGGTATAGACTAGAGTCTGTTTTCACTCAGGCTGGTAACCTGCCCCATTTGCTGAGAGGATGTAGGCTAAACCACTCAAACGCAGACAGTGTAAGTAGGGAGCGGGGGGTTGTTCCCTGAATAACAGTTAAGAACTTTGTTTCCAGATAGTGTCAGTGAAATATTGCGGAATGTGGGGGTTCATTATTTATTTTACAAACTACAAGGGAGAGAATCATCAGCCCAAAGAGGCAGTCAGCTGTATTTCTTATCCTCTTTTCCTTCTATTGTCTTGTTAATAACTCACTTCCTCGTAATTTTGGACAATTGGTCACATTTTTTGAACCCAAATATATTGATTTTTTTTTCTATTTCAACATAACATTAATGGACTTTTGATGGCTCTTAGGGTGTCCTGGACAAATCATTGAAAATACTTTCCAAGTCAGACAAACAATAGCAGAAAACCAACAGCCTTTTTCCCCCAACAAAAGACACCAGAACACAACAGATATCAGACCACAAAAATTATTTCCTTACCTCAGCTCACACAAAATCATAAGCCCCATCCAAATAAAAATTCCTAACCACAGCTCCACACACCCGAACCCCCTTCCAAATCCAACAACCATCCTCAGCTAGATGCAATTTGCACATGCTCTAAAAGGCAAACAAATGCTGACTATTTTGGACCAATTCCATAGGTACTGAATTTTAAATTTGTGAAGAACAGCAGCTCCCTATTTTCCACACCCAAGTACTGCCTCCACACCAAAATGCAGGACAGTAGCTAGGAGAAAAGCAGTGTTTCAGGTATGTGCTGTAGGCTTTTGGCTTTCATAAGTCAGAAACACCCCCTTACATTCTACCCAGAATCAAACAGGTAGCCAGTGCAGCTTCTAGATATTACATGCTCCCAGTGAGATACACAGCTTGACAAGCAGGTCATCACCTTCTCAAATAGTTTCCATATGAATTGACCTGGGGTGTCCCCCACCTTACAGAGTAAATTATAATAGTTGAATCTTGAAGTAAGAAAGGCACAGTGAGTGCCACCTCTGAGAGAAAATGTTGCAAACCCATGAAGAGAAGCTGATATGAGGGAAAAAGACCTCCTTGCCAATGTGGCTCTATAAATTAGAGAACAGTTGCAACCTTGTGGAGGTATACAAAAGAGCTCTGGGGGCAGACAACTAATGACCTTTAGGGGATCACACCAACAGTGGAAAACACACACACACACACAATCACTACACCACTGCAGGGTCGGCGCAACCCATTAGGTGACCTAGCTGGTCACCTAGGACACTACAATTTGGGGGGCGGCGACCGCGACGGTATTTCGGCGGCGGGACCTTCCGCCGCCTAGGGCGGCAGAAAAGCTGGCGGCGCTCCTACACCACTGCAAGGTAGTTCTGGTTACTCTCTCTTGGTTCTACAAGCAACTCAATATCATCTCATAATGAATGGCATCAATGGCAGATAAGAGCCCTAATATCAGCCCGCACATTGCCAAGTCATACAAAGGTCCATATAATCACTGATAAGCATCAATGAGATCTGAGGTAGACAGACACTCAGAGTTGTCTTGCTAACACCTTTGCTTGATCTTAACCAAAAAATCTGATTTTAAAAAGTTCTATAACTGGGCCTGATTGTGAGTATTAAGTGATGGTTTATTGAGCAAAGGTTGTATATGCGCTTCCTTAACTGCTTTCAGCGAGCTACCCTAAAAAAAACATGATGACCGCCTCCAACAGCTGAACAACAATTTTATCAAAAATACATTTGTTAACCCTTTTTTTTGAGAGGAAAAAAAAACC
The DNA here is from genome assembly GCF_013100865.1 of Trachemys scripta elegans. Lineage (NCBI taxonomy): Eukaryota > Metazoa > Chordata > Testudines > Emydidae > Trachemys > Trachemys scripta. Next base: position 35,303,360 of record NC_048306.1, read on the forward strand.
TTCAATAAGTTGAACACTCTGTTTAAAAGAAATTGAACGGGGACAATTACCTTTTTGCTGGATATCCAGTAAATGTTGCTCTTTGTCTGAACCTTAGATAGTTGAACACATGCTTTAATAACTCACAGCTAAAAAAAAAATCAAATCTCACTCCTGGGAAGCAAAATTGTATGAAGGGTCCAGCATAGATGAACTGTGAAAATATCAGCAGATCAAGGAACAGGCCTCAATATAATACCTTCAAATAGGGTCAACAATGCAAGTGTAGGTGTTATTATAAAATACTGATTACCAATACTGTCACCAGCAAAACATATTGCAGGCAATGATTAATAAAACTGCAAGAACTTCAATAATACTTACAATAGGTTTCCTGATGACCCAAACTTCATGGACTCCAATAAAACATTAATCATTCTCATTGACTCGGCATAATGATGACATTGCAAGGTGATATTAGGGGTATCTTATGAATGTCCTGTAATTAACCAGTTTTTTTTCCTCATTTGGACTCTCTTTGTACAGTTGTGGAAATGTCCATTTCTCCCACAAAGTTAAATTTTTTGTCATATCTGTGGAGACATAAGGGGTAATTACAGAAATGGATAGATATAATTAATAACTTCTGTAGAAAAGCTAATTGTCAATAAGGACAACTCAACATCAACCTTAGCTCGAGGAGGAGTCCTTGTGGCACCTTAGAGACTCACAAATTTATTTGGGTATAAGCTTTCGTGGGCTAAAACCCCACTTCATTAGATGCATGGAGTGGAACATATAGTAGGCAGGTATAAATACACAGCACATGAAAAAACGGGAGTTGCCTTACCAAGTGGGGGGTCAGTGCTAGCAGACTTAAAAGTGGCAATTCTTAAACAAAGAAACTGTTCTTGTCAACTGTTTGAAATGGGCCACCTTGATTGCATTGGCCACATTAGCACTACAAAAGTGATTTTTCCCCTCCCTTGGTATTCACCCCTTCTTGTCAATTGTTGAGAATAGACCACTTCCACCTTAATTTAATTGGCTCGTTAGCACTGACCCCGCACTTGGTAAGGCACAAGGACTCCTCATTGTTTTTACTGATACAGACTAACACAGCTACTACTCTGAAACTTAGCTCAAGGCTTTATTATTTTAGCACCTTCTAAAATTGATGAAATTGGTAACTATGGAAACTGAGTTCATGAAGCTATCTTCTCCAGTGTACAAATATATCAAAGAGCTCCACAGTGGAACACCTTGAAGTCTGTTTATTTTGCATTTTCATATTTGCATAGATGTATAGAGTTTAAGGTCAGAAGGGTCATTAAGTCATCTAGTCTGAATTCCTGTATATCACAGGCCACTACATTTCACCCAGCTACCCCTGGATTGAGCCCAGTAACTTGTGGTTGACTAAAGCATCTTCTAAAAGCCTAAACATCTAGACATGGAGAATCCACCACTTCCTTTGCTAGTCTGTTCAAAATGTTGATCACCCTCACTCTTAAAATTTTTTGCCTCTTTTCTAATTTGAATTGATCATGCTTCAGTTTCCAGCCACATGTTCTTGTTATGCCTTTCTCCTCTAGATTAAAGAGTCCTTTAATACCAGTTATTTTTTCCTATGAAGGTACTTCTACACTGTCAACTTTTTGAAAAGCTAAACAGGTTGAGCTTTTTAAATTGGTGACCGTAAGGCATTTTTCTCCAGTCCACGAATCATTTTTGTGGCTCTTTTCTGAATCCTCTCAAATTTTTCAATGTTCTTTTAAAAATGCAGACACCAGAACTGTATATAGGATTCCAGTGACAATCTAACCAATACTATATTCAAAGGTAAAATCACCTCACTACTCCCCTGCGTATACATCAAGGATCACATCAACCCTTCTTCCCACACCAGTGCACTGGAAGCTCATGCTGAGTTGCTTATCCACTATGACTCCTAAGTGCTTTTCAGAGTCATTACTTTCCAGGATTCAATGCCCCATTCTGTACGTATGGCCTGCATTCTTTTTTCCTAGATGTATAACTTTACATTTGACTGTGTTAAAACACATTTTGTTTAAATTGGCCCAGCAATCCGGATCACGTTATGTCTGCTCTGTGCACATCACTATTCACCATTTTGCCAATCTTTGCTTCATCTACAAATTTTATCAGCAGTGATTTTATATATACTTCCAGATCATTGACAAAAAATGTTGAATAGCATCAGGTCCAGTACTGATCCCTGTGGAATCCCACTAGAAACACCCCCATTTCATTTTGATGATTTCCCTATTGATAAATACATTGGCACCTGTCATTTAGCTAGTTCGTAATTCTTTTAAAGAGAACTTTACTGAGATTGAATAGTGCTTTTTTAAAAATCAGAATGTTGTGTGGTGCTAAGTCAAATACTTTACAGAAGTCTAAATATATAACATCCAAGCAGTTACCATTATCATCCAACTTGAAGTCTCAAAGTATGAAATCAGATTTATTTGACAAGACCTAAGAACAGCCATACTGGGTCAGACTAAAGATCCATTTAGCCTAGTATCCTGTTTTACGACAGTGGCCAATGTCAGGTGCTCTAGGGGGAATGAACAGAACAGATAAACATCAAGTAATCTATTCCCTGGCTAATAGGCATTGATGAACCTGTCCTCCATGAATTTCTCTAGTTCTATTTTACATAAACCCATACTGACTGGCACTGGTTATATTCTAATCCTTCATTAATGAAACCCTGTATTAGCTTTTCCATTATTTTGCTCAGGATTGCTGTCAGACTTACTGGCCTATAGTCATCAGTGTCATCCTACTGGCCCTTTTCTTTCACCACAGAAAATAAAAAGCCAATAAAAAGAGAAAACACCGTTGCCTGCTAATTTGTTACCTAAAAGTGAAAGAGAATTCCGTTCTTAGCTGTAATTTCTATTTCTTTCACTGGTTATGGTATCACCCTTGGTTTGGGCTTGATCATTTCACTATAATGGCCATTTAATTCCCCCCACTCCCCACCTCCCAAACCTCCATTTTCTCTGTGTTCAGACTACTTCTGCTGGACTGCAACAGAAGCTCTCTGACCAAGAAGGTGGCTTCCAAAACCACATCAACTTGACATAAAACAAACACCACTGAATTCAGTGAATGTTTCCCTTAGGAGGAGGTTTCAGATGCCTGACAGGAGAATCATGAGAAAAGAGAGTGGGGGGGGTGGTGGACTACTTGACTTGCCCCAAAGTGAAAAGGTCTGTGAGGAAAAGATAACAAACCTCCAAGTTCCTGTCTGACCCCAGTGTTCTAATGACAGAGGATTCAAGAGCACGTCCATTTGAATCCTTCCCTGGCTGCATGCTGGTCATATTACTTACCCAGACCACACTTTGCACCATTGTGCTGTGGAGAACTGCTGTCAAACCCAATAGGGTTGAAGCCTATGTTAGGTCATGCTGGCATACACATGGCTATTTGGGAAGAGGTTATCTTTTCCTGCACAGTCATGCTGTTTGAATGGTCTGGTGATACAGGCTGATTGAGAGTATGGGCTAGACTGCTCTGCTACATTGATCCTGCTTTAAGCAGGGAGTTGGACTGGGTGACCTCCTGAGGTCCCTGCCAACCCTGATATTCTATGATTGTTGAGGACAGTCTATGTAAGGTAAGGTAATATGTCCTGACAAACACTCCAGGGGAGCAGGTATTAATGCAGACTCAGTACATGATATCCTCAGATTGCCCTGAAAAGTGAGCTACCAGTTTCCCAGTTATTGAAAATCCAGTTCTTCTCTAAGTTTGTACTATGTCAGGGGTCGGCAACCTATGGCACGTGTGCCAAAGATGAGTCCCGGCAGGCAGCAACATGCCATTAAAAATATTGCCCAGCCCGGCCCGCTCTTCTCCACCATCCATGCCCCCCCACCACGGGAGCAGGGGGCAAGGGGCAAGGGGCAGAAGCTTGGTCCTGCTGGCTCCCTTCCTCTTCCCGTAGCATGCTGGGTTCCTGCCCCTCCTCTGCCTCTCCGTCCCTCCCTCTCTGCCGGCCGATCAGCAGGTGGCCCTTGCGAGGGAGGGGGTCAGGAAGGAGCAGAGTCAGCGTGCTTGCTGCTCCCGGTGGAGGCAGAGAAGAAGCAGGGACAGGGCCTTGGAGAAGCGGGGGTGCGTGGAATAGGGGCATATCTCCTCCAGCCCTCTGCCCTGACCCTCCTTCACACACACCCCAGCCTTCTTCCCTGAGCTCTGCCCCCCCCCACACACCCAGCCCTCTGCCCTGACTCCCCCCCACACACACACCCAGCCCTTTGCCCTGAGCCCTGTGCCCCGCACACACCCCAGGCCCCTGCCCTGAGCCCTGTATCCCCCTCATACACACCCAGCCCTCTGCTTGACTCCTTTCCCGCCCCATGACCCCAGCCCTGACACTGGCACCCCCACACATACCCAGCCCCCCCACTCCCTGCCCTGACACCTGCACCCCCCCACATACCCAGCCCCCCCACACCTCATGCACCCTCCACATCCTGACTCTTGCACCCCCCACATTCCCACCCCCAACCTGAGGACCAAACAGGAGCTCCTGCACCCCACCACATTCCCACCTGCACCCCTTGCACCAAATGGGAGCTGCCCAGCTAAGTGCCCCACACCCAAACCTCCTGCCCCAACCCTGAGCCCCCTTCCTCATTCTAGCTCCTGGCGAGACCTTTCACCCTCAGCCCTGTGCTCAGTGCACTCCTACCCTCAGCTCAGTGCAGAGAGAGGAAGAGAATGGGCCAGAACCAGGGAGAAGGTAGGTACCCACTGTATGTGGGGAGGGCCGAGAGCCCAGACCGGCAGCAGGCTGAGTGGGTCCAGCAGCCGGGCCCCAGCTGACAGAAGCCGGCGGATGGAACCCCTGAGCGGCAATGGGCTGAGCTGTTCAGCCCACTGCCGGTCTGGGGTCCCGGCCGCCGGCCCTGCACAGTCCGCTGCTGGGCTGGGGTTCTGGCTGCCAGACTCTTGGCAGCCGGGGTCCCGTCCACAGGCCCCATTCAGCCCGCTGCCATCCTAGGTGAACAGAACCCCAGACCAGCAGCGGGCTGAGCAGTCCAGCAGTGTAAGATCAACATTTTAATTTAATTTTAAATGACGCTTCTTAAACATTTTGAAAACCTTGTTTATTTTACAATACAATAATAGTTATATAATATATAGACTTATAGAGAGAGACCTTCTAAAAAACATTAAAATGTATTACCGGCATGCAAAACCTTAAATTAAAGTGAATAAATGAAGACTCGGCACCCCACTTCTGAAAGGTTGCTGACGCCTGAACTATGTCCATGGAAGAAATTCTCACTCTGAAGCTCTTTCTTGTGAAGATCAGTGAGGCAGAGTGCTTTACTAGACCACATGGTGAGGTCCATGAATGTGCTTAGAAAAGAAGTTTTACTCCAGCAAGGCACTACTTGCTCTCCACAGATTTATACAGCCAATAACCTGAGACCCCTTGTGTTAAAAGTTATCTGCAAGAAAACCTGCAGTTTTTTGTCTGTGCACATCCAGAGTTACCAATTTGACACCATAGCAATGAAAGGTTCTTGTCCTTAACTTCATTAATATTTGCCCTGTAAAAGCCCAAATTGGCTTAAAATGATTGAAATGTATATGGAAGTATATATGAGCAATAAAATATGCTAAAGAACTAGAAATTATTGCGGTGTTTTATGGAACAATATTTTCTATGATCGTCAGTCTAACAGATAATATGCAATAAATTACCAAGTCTACCTTTTGGTAGTAAGTATGGGTCCAAGTATTACCCTATCCCTATAATTTATTTTTCTTGGCAATACTCGCCTTTCACTCTAAACTGGATAATATTACCATTTACTCTCAAGAGAAGTGTTTGTCCACCAGGCTAGCTACATGAAATGATAAATTTAATACATCTGATATGTTTTTTCTATGGAAATAGCTAAAGTATTACTATTTTCCTTAAAACCAGCTTATTTTCCTTATCAACAGTACTGAAAAAAGTAAAACAAATCTTTTAACTGGAAACCTCTTGTATATGACATTTCTTTCTCAAATATTTATAAGTGACAGCTTATCTGGATTGAGTATGAATTGAGGTAATTATTGATATAAATCAATATTTTATTTCCTTATTTAAATCCCATGTTCATTTTGAATTATGTCTATTGCTGTCAGCACTGTAGCGCTTATTCCCCAAGTAAAATACATTTTTATTTCCCAATTTGACAATCATGACATCCTACCCATCAAAGTCACTCTCATGAGACATGTAATCATTGTGAATGACAGGTTCAGCAGCTTTTTTGTCAATGTTCTCACACTTATGACACTTTCACAAGTCTGTGCAGGAAAGCCCAGCAGCAAGGCAGAAACACCTTCCTGTTTGACATATCACGTGCTTGCAGACACAGTGCACTGCCTGCACCATATTATTTGGTGCAGGACTTCTTGTCATGCAGGTGATGGCAAGCTCCTTGTTTTCTAAAACCCATCAATGGCCAACAGGGGAAGGAGCATTCATCCTCTTGACAGGAGTGCACAGCTTGTTAATTTGCCTGCTTGCTGTGTTGGTGTAGAGAATCACATGTTGCTTGCAGGCTCTGTTCAGGCAGTGAACATGCACATCATCTTGTAGTGGCATCACTGACATCCTCTGATGATGCTTGGCCATACAGATGGACTCAAATTTCTCAGGCACCAAGGTTTGTTGAGTCTTAAAGTGTTCAGTCTTTCCCAAGGTCTGTGAGAGCCTCAAGGAACTTTTAACTATCAGAGGCCACAGCAAATGCCTCTCTTTCTCTTCCTATAGAAGGAACTTGTAGAATAACATCCTGTGAATGTGTGGAATCCAATAAAGAGGGTACAGACTTCAGGCCTCAAGTTGAAGTTACTTTCTCCAAATCAATAATGCAGCTTTGATTCCCAGCACCAGTGAATAAATGAAACTGTTTGGCAATTGTGACTTAAGACTGTTGCCTATGATTGCAAATCTGTATCTGGGCTTCTAATGATCACATTTTGGTAGTCCTTGGTAACATATTTCAAGTGAAGAAATATACATGTGTCATTCTTCATGGTCACCACTTAATTCATGAACATCTGGGAGACAAGATTGAAGTGAAAATCTACACGGTTACCAATGTTCATTGCTGTGCTTACAATATCTCATAAATATTAATTGTTGTTAGTAGGAAAATGTGGTGATGCTAGGTACAAGCACCTTTTATTGCATTCCTACCCATTCTTCTTCCTGTTTGAAATTAAGTTTAGCATCATTTGAGACCTCAAAACTTCCCTGTAAGATGTAAAGGTTTTATGTGTTATTTTTCTACAATGCTGCCACAAAGGAAAATATGCTGTTTGCTATGAAAAACCTGTGACTATGCGTAATTAAAAAAGAAATTATTTTAAAATATCATGTATTTATCATCCTAATATTTTCCAGAAGTTAAAATAGAATCATAGAATCATAGACTTTAAGGTCAGAAGGGACCATTATGAATATCTAGTCTGACCTCCTGCACAACGCAGGCCACAGAATCTCACCCACCCACTCCTGTATCAAACCTATGTCTGAGCCACTGAAGTCCTCAAATCATGGTTTAAAGACCTCAAGGTGCAGGAATCTTCCAGCAAGTGACCTGTGCCCCACGCAGCAGAGAAAGGCGAAAAACCCCCAGGGCCTCTGCCAGTATGACCTGGAGGAAAATTCCTTCCTGACCCCAAATATGGTGAGCAGCTAAACTCTGAGCATGTGGGCAAGACTCTCCAGCCACACACCCAGGAAAGAATTCTTTGTAGTAACTCAGATCCCACCCCATCTAACATCCCATCACAGGCCATTGGATATATTTACCACTAATAGTCAAAGACCAATTAATTGCCAAAATTAGGCTATCCCATTATACCATCCCCTCCATAAACTTATCAAGCTTAATCTTGAAGCCAGATATGTCTTTTGCCCCCATTGCTCCCCTTGGAAGGCTGTTCCAGAACTTCACTCCACTGATGGTTAGAAACCTTCGTCTAATTTCTAGTCTAAACTTCCTGATGGCCAGTTTATATCCATTTGTTCTTGCGTCCACATTGGTACTGAACTTAAATAATTCCTCTCCCTCCCTGGTATTTATCCCTCTGATACATTTATAGAGGGCAATCATATCTCCCCTCCGCCTTCTTTTGGTTAGGCTAAACAAGTCACGCTCTTTGAGTCTCCTTTCATAAGACAGGTTTTTCATTCCTCAGATCATCCTAGTAGTCCTCCTCTGTACCTGTTCCAGTTTCAATTCATCCTTCTTAAAATAGAACACATTAATGGCTATACTGAATGGTGATTACTGCTGATAATAAATAAAATAGGGTATAGGGCAGTGGTGGGCAACCTGTGGCCCACGGTCTGCACGTGGCCCATCAGGGTAATCCGCTGGCGGGCCACTAGACAGTTTGTTTACATTTGCACGGCCAGCTGCACCTCCCAGTGGCCACGGTTTGCCGTTCCTGGCCAATGGGAGCTGTGGGAAGCATCACAGGCCGCCAGGACATGCTGGTTGCCCACCACTGGTAGGATAAAGTTTTGCCCCAATAATTTTACCAAAAAAGAGACATGGCTAATTATTCCATATTATCTGGTGGCAATGATCAATGATCAATGATCAATGACGAAAATTCTGGTGTATAATATTCACTAGATGGATCAGACTTCTGGTATTTATATACAATACTATTCATAATTCAAGAAAAAAATAAAGGGCTTTGTGAGCATTTTAACCATTTTCACCCACGTATCATGTATGAACCATATGATGCTTTCCCTTATCATTCAAATCTATTTTTGAATATATTCTGATCATTTTGAACCATCCTGAGCCCAGATTAGGCAATTATTGTTGAAATTATAGCCAAAAAATCTTTAATCAAGCAGATAACTTTGGATGTACCATGACAGAAAACAGCAGGGTTTCACGTGGAGATCTTTTAACACGAGATCTCTTAAGTCCTTGTCTACATAAAATTGCATAGAAGATGTAGTGCCCCTCTTGATGGAATGGAATGATACAATAATGGGCCTAACCATGTAGGCTGTACCTGATGGGGTGAGAGAGCAGTACAGCAGCAGTTGGAATTCCAAGGGGAAAAAAGGAAGGAATGGTCTAAACTGTCTCCATTGTTGTGAAATGCCCAAAACTACAGATGCCGGTGCATGAGAGAGGCGCCCTCTCCCTCAGCCATTCAGTCCCCATTAGCAGTTGTTTTTTTGTCTCAAAGAAAGTCAGGCTCCTTAATTGCCTTCTGTTATTCTTTAAAATACTCTATATAATTTGACTTCTCTATGTGTCAAAAATATTCTAAAAATATTCTCATGAGAAATGTATAGGAAGAGAACAGTCATCTCCCCCAATATGCTATTCCCTACTCCTGTTATTTTTAGTAGATCTTAATACCACCTCCTTAATTTTTCATCTTTCAGCTAAATCCTACTCCTCCTTTGGAAAAGAATCTAAGTATCTCTTACAGTTATTTATACAATATTCTATTTCAATTACCTTCTTTTGCAATTTCTCCATGTGTTTACCCTCACTTGTGCAAAGAACAGGAGTGCTGCATTTATTCCTACTGTAATCTCCACATTTTTAGATTACTAGTCAATAGTACTCCTGATTTTAGAAGGTATTAAAATCTCATCTTTGAGACCTTTGGAGCACTACATTCTTGACTACTTTACTGATTCCCCCTCCCCCCGAGGTTTTATTGTTCCATTTGGCATTTTAATTACTGACCTATTGTCAATTTTACATACTTGCTAGAGAGAAAAAATGTTAACTGAGCAACCTCCCCACTAAGTTACATTATAACTAGGGTTTTTTAAACAAATAAATTAATTAAAAACCACAGAGCCTTTAAGAGCTGTCTTTGTTTCTATGATGTGGACAATGTGTATAGCACCAATCCTGCATCAGGATCTGATAACTCAGATTCCCCATGTTCACTTGACTCAGCATCGGCACAGGGATCTGCAGGAGCAGGTCTTGATTCAGCATCAGGATCTATAACACTCAGATGAGGATGAGTAGCATCAAGTCATTTTTGTTAAGAAAGAACCAGCATCTTTGACTAAACCTTTCCCAGTTTTCATCTGTGCATGAAGTAGTCTAATGACTTGGAGTTGCCTGTCAAAGATTTTTTTCACTTATTTCCCTACAAACAAACTTGCTGATAATATTAGTGAACAGCTGCCAGAACTCATCAGAACACTTAACACATACCCTGCAATAGATGACAGATGTGAAGAAAAGGTTTTTCATAATCAGTATGTCTGACACCCTACAGCAAAATTATCTTTTCTTAGACCACTTATGTCATCTAATATGGCTAAAAACACAAGCTAAAGAGTTTTTCCTTTTCTTTCTAGTTTCAAAATTTTTTGTTAATGCTTTGCTAAAATCCAATAGAACAAATTTTCAAGTATTGAAGGTGGATTGATGAATTCAACTTTCTATTCATTTATTTTAATATAAAAGTGACTTAACAGGGGGAGTTGACTTTTTTTAAAAATAGTTTTTAAGATTTGTTAAATATTTCAGGATGGGAACCTAATTATTTCTGTAATTCCAATAAGAAACAGTAAAAAGGTTCCAGAATTTATAAACTTATAACCGGCAAATATTTTTGTTTATTTTAAATCAAATGACTTTAATTACACAGGAGGGATTGACAAAATACTTAAGAATTATACAGATTTTAATTTGCATTCTGTTAATTTACCTTTTAATTTATTTAATTTGATATGCCCAATATATTTATTTCCATTTACTAAATTACACAATGAAAGTGGCAAAAGAAAAATGAGGATTTAATTTTATTACTAAAATAAAGCATTAAGTAACTTTTACTTTATATTATAGAAATATAGTTAGAAATTTACATGCTTCACAGCAGAGGGACAACTAAGATTAAATGGATGGTACACAGACCAAATTGCAGCTGCAGACACGTTTAAATGGAGAAAAAAAAACTAATCATTTTTAGCATGAGAAATATTGACACAATATTGAAATTGAATTTAGATAAATAGATTATAAATATTCCAGCAAGCAAACACAGAGGAAAGAAGAGAAATGAGAAAAGGAAGAAAGAGTGACTAAGTTTAACAAAATGTCAGACAATGTGAGGCCAAGATATTTCTGAAGACAGTCTAGCAAATGTAGTATTCCTACGCATGAAACATAGTATTTAGGGTACAGCACACAAGATGAAACCAAAAATATGCCAGGTACATTTCATGGAAATAGCATCAAGTAATGAAATTGGTCTAATGTTGTGTGAAACTAACACATCGGCTAAGTGTGCTTTCCCACTAGTCTGCTAGAGGATAACAGTCTACTGATGCTACCATCTAATGAAGTTATTCCTTTTGGTTGTATGGTAGAGGTTAGCTTTGGAGCTGAATCTCCAGGGTTCAAACACTGCTGATAACCCAGGGCAGATGAAGTGTGGGAGGAGATGTGACTGTGACAGGTAGCTGGAGGGATGCAAAGTACAGGAGGATGAAAAAAATGAAGAGAATCAGTGGAGACAGTTATTGTGAGCTAGGACAAAACACTCTGAAATCCTAGCTCCTGCCCAGGAAACTAACTGAATAAACTCAAGAGCAAAGGCAGTCTTCTTACAGTATAAAGTAATGGGACAAATTCAAAATGTAATCACTTTATTGAAAAAGAAGGCAAATGCTCAAATTACCCTTGCTATGGGCAAAAGAAGTACTCCAACATTCTCTGTAACATCCAACCATTCATTCATAACGTTTTAGATGAAGCACTATATTGTGATGCATTGGGTCAGGTTGTTTCAACCACATCATATACTGTAATGTTACCTAATATGATTTGACAGATGCAACTTGACATAACACGACATGAAATAGGTTATATAGGATATTTGAAAGGAAGTGGGGAGTCTTTTACTGGACACCAAATTATTTTTTTCTCCTGTAGAGAAGGTGTCTCTTTAAAAAGACATATTTTAAAAATATTTGATAAATAAACAAGTCCTGAAAACCATCTAATTTTCATACCCATTAAATGACAAGAAGACTACAAGTGTGAATGTGTCCAGTGAGTGTTTTGGCAGGTAAATTTTTTATTTCTTATATTTGTCTTTAGAAAGAGTGCTCTTCGGAAAGTCAAATGGATGCCCAGTGAGTTGTTGAAAGTCATTGCAACAGCCTGAGCACTTATTGCAGGTTGAGTAATGATATACAAGCCGTAGCTGTATGAAGGGGTTAAGAAAAAAAGCAGGTAACTCAGAATGCTCCATTACTGACTGGTCTAAGAGGGATTGCTTAATTGGATGACTACAGCACATCTACCTCTGCATAATAAAACCTTAAGGAGCAGCTGTACCTAATAATCCCCAAATTCAGTTCTCATGATGCAGTCATTCAGCAAATGCCGCCAACTCTGAAACCATTCTGCAAATTTCTCTTCATAGTTTTAATTTTTCCTCACTAGGTGCTGATCCTGCAAGCTGGTCTATAGCCAGAGCCTGTGCACTGCATGAATTATTAACTAATAAAAGCACCAATACAATGCTCTGGCTGATATAGTAGTATTTAGAGATACATCACTAAAAAAAGTTCCTTGTATATCTTGCACCCTGTCTTAATAAATTAAATAAATAAATAAATAAATTCTGTTCTGTCAACAATTTTGTTTATCATTAATAATATTAGTAACTAAAGAACTTTAAGGGCCTGATTTTCAAAACTGCAGACGCCCAAGGCCATGCACAATTACATGCTTAATTTGTTATGCAAATTAGGTATTTTTTCATGCAAGTGTCCAGTTCAATACCTAATAAACCATATCCAACTGGCCCTGGGCTCTTGAGGTTTTGAAAAAGAAGGCTCTAAAAATAAATAGACCAGCTATCATTTATAATTGCCGTCGCCATATGATTTGACTCCAAGGTCTTCCTAATCCTTTCCTTTCAAGATTCTTCTTTGTAATAGGTACTGCATATAAATACACAAGTCTGAATTTCATAAGCCCTCAGCTAATGTGATCCTTTATGTGTGGCTACTTTATGAGCAAATGATTAAACTGAGCTGCAGGAATACTAACATTGCTGATTCTTTCTTTCCTTTTACAATTTGCTGTTTCTGTATATTGTTTTCACATTGTACCTCAGAGTTAACATAACCAGTTCCACAAAGCTCCTCCTTCTAGCCCATTTCCTGTCACTAGTTAATATTGTACTATATTTCATCTGAAGTTAATTATTTTTTATACTCAATTATGGAAAATAATTAAATATAATTTCCTTCTTTTTAGATTATACAAAGCAAACCGCAACTCAAGCTAAGACATATAGTGTAACAAACAAGACCTGCATAAAATACAAACTAGAGTTGTGAAAATATCTGATTTTTCTATTCTCTAGCTAAACTGGGAAGAAAATAGATTGACCTGAAATGAATTTTTTTCAGTTAACCAAAAAATCAAAAACATTTTGTTTTTGGCCAAATAAGCTGTTTTGTTTGACCCTAAACGAAATATTTTATTTGAGCTTTAGAAACCATTTTAAAAATGAAATGGAACTAAAATTTCAGTCTTTTTCTCTAAATAGGATATACATTAAAATTTAAAAAAAAATGTTGAGGCAAAATCTTTTGATGTTTCGGATTTTTTTTAACTGAAACAATTTGGCTAATTTGCCGTGAATTCACAAAGCATTTCACCTGACTTACTCATCTGCTATATAATGATTTCTTAATAGAATTTCTTTATAACTGGAGAAGCTGCTCCAACTAAACAGTTCTTGTAACTGCTATCTTTTAAAGCAGTATGATATTGCATTAGTATGGGGTATCATCACCAAGGACAGCATCTCATGGAAACCTAATGACTTTTAGCTGAGGAGTGATACCACTGATTTGCTCTGATCATTAACTAAAAGAGCAGACAATCTCATAAAACCCCAAAGCATTAGGTTTGCTGAATTTCCTACACTGACTCAGCAGCTTTATCAATCCAAGGACAGTGTGGGAGAAAAAGGACTTCAGCTCTCCCTAAATGTAAATTACTGACACAATTCCAGATACTTATGCCAACATAAAGCTGAATTTAACAGGGCCCTATGGAGTTTTAAATCCTCTGAACAGTGAATCTAATGGGCAGTATGCACTTTCTTTCAGGCAAGTTGTCAGTATTAAAATGAAAAATATGCAGGTAGGGGGATATTCACCTTAGTGAACTATTTGGAAAATAAAAATTAATGATCATTTTCTTGTTTAGGTCCAGTTCACAGATTATCAATAAAAAGAAATTGGATCAAATACCCACTGTCTATGTTTCTTACCATTATCTAGAGAGCCTATTAGGAGACAGTTTGTAATGCGACAAACACCAGGAAAAGCAATTTTTGGCATCTAACTACTATTGTTTTCAAGTTTAACAAAAGTGCAAGAAACAGGCGAATGCTAAAGCAAATACATTAGTAATTTCCTAATATAAATTATACCACTACTTAAAATGATTCTTATACAATGGTGACATTTTTACTAGCTATTTTATATGGGCTTGATTCCATCTAATTTCAACTTATTCATTAGAAAGTGTAATTAGAAATTAAACAATTAAAATACTAGCTACCCATACCAAATACTGATAAAGTCTCCAGGAGTACAGTAAATTGCTTGGTGTTCGGACATCACGGTGACAGGCGCAAGCTTAGAACTCAACTAGAATACCGCGGGTGTGCTTCTGACTCACACAGAGATTCTCACTCAACTCAACTGGAAGTTCTACCTGCACACCAACTACAGGATCAGACCTATAATGTTACGTCACCCTGAGATATACTACCTCTAGAAAAAAAAATCAAGAATTGACCATGCCCTGTCTGCAGATGCAACTCTGTTCCCTGAATAAAATAAAGAGACAGGATGAGGGCAGTGCTATGTAAACAGCTCCTGAAACATATGGTAAATGTGCTGTACTCAGGGTTAGCAGCTCTCCAATCTATTTCCAGGCCCCTGTTGCCCCAGTTTTTGGAAAATGTTCACAAACATCAACAGAACTGTTTTTCTTCTATTAAACTGAATTCAGTGATCATAGAAGATGCCAGATTCATGTCCCTGAAGAGCAAAGTCCTCTGTTTATCTGCAGAGCAGGTACACCATGAAAGCATTAGGTCAAGATTCCACACAGTATGCTCCACCAAGGTCACTGAAAGTGCCAATTCTAGGGGAAGGGGGTAATTAAGTCTGCATGCCCACTGACTAATTGGTCTCACTGCTGAGATTATCAGCTAAGTGCCATTTTTTGAGTGTAGATTGATTTAACTGACAAAAGAATGCACCATGGAAGTAAACAATATTACATAGTGCTGTACAAAGCAGCCCACCACAGAAGCACTTGCAAACTGAACAATGACATAATTAAAACATTAAATCTAATTTTAATAATTAAAGAAAGTGACCCTCTAAAAATGTTAAGATGTAAATAAACAGATGGTATTAGATCACAAATCAATGGGAATAGGGACTGTAATAATACAGGTTCAAATTGCACTTTTTGGGAGAAAAGAAGGGTTGTCTCATTGACACTAAGCTGGGGGGAGAGGCAGATATTCTGGAGTGTAGGGATAGGGTTAAGAGTGACCTAGACAAATTAGAAGATTGGGCCAAAAGAAATCTGATGAGGTTCAACAAGGACACGTGCAGAGTCCTGCACTTAGGATGGAAGAATCCCATGCACCGCTACAGGCTGGGGACCGACTGGCTAAGCAGCAGTTCTGCAGAAAAGGACCTGGGGATTACAGTGGATGAGAAGCTGGATATGAGTCACCAGTGTGCCCTTGTTGCCAAGAAGGCTAATTGCATATTGGGCTGCATTAGTAGGAGCATTGCCAGCAGATTGAAGGGTGATTATTCCCCTCTATTCAGCACTGGTGAGGCCACATCTGGAGTATTGCATCCAGTTTTGGGCCCCCACTACAGAAAGGATATGGACAAATTGGAGGGAGTCCAGTGGAGGGCAATGAAAATTATTAGGGGGCTGAGCACATGACTTATGAGGAGAGCTTGAAGGAACTGGGCTTGTTTAATCTGCAGAAGAGAAAAGCGAGGTGGGATTTGATAGCAGCCTTCAACTACCTGAAGGGGGAGTTCCAAAGAGGATGGATCTAGGCTATTCTCAGTGGTGGCAGATGACAGAACAAGGAGCAATGATCTCAAGTTGCAGTGGGGGAGGTCTAGGTTGGATATTAGGAAACACTATTTCACTAGGAGGGTGGTGAAGCACTGGAATGGGTTACCTATGGAGGTGGTGGAATTGCCATCCTTAGAGGTTTTTAAGGCCCAGCTTGAGAAAGCCCTGGCTGGGATGATTTAGTTGGTGTTGGTCCTGCTTTGAGCATGGGGTTGGACAAGATGACCTTCTGAGGTCTCCTCCAACCCTAATCGTCTATTATTTAAAAAAAAAAAAAAAGGCTGAGAGGCTGAAAAAAGTGTAAAAGTGTCAAGTGCTAGCAAATTACATTCTCTAGCAAACCCTACCCACAAAGGCCTGGATACCTGCCAACCATAAACTTAATGGTCCATAAATATAGGTGTTGTCTGAGCACAAATGCAATAGCCATCATGTTGAGAGTCAGGAGCCTAGATTCTATAATCCAGAGTTTCATTGACCCCCAGAGTTCCAACTTAATTTGCCAATTTATAGGCCGCCATTAAAAAGCAACATGATATGATCCTACATGTGCAAACCAGTGACCGCCTGTCGCTATTTTTTTGAACAAGCTCCAGGCAACAATGATAAGCACTGATATGAGGAAATTATGAAAGTCAAGAGTATGATGCTATTGTGAAGTCACTGTGGCATATTTATTATATATGACAAATACTCCCACTTTTCTCATAGCCATCTGGATAGATTTTTGCAGGCATTATGCTGAAGGGTGTCTTGTGAAGGGGACTTTAACATGGATAAGTTGTGGCCTCTTGGACCACCTGAGGAGCCAACGTGGATGAAAGTGCTGGATCTGTGATGGCTTCAAAGGAGCAGCAGGAAGCAACAAAGCAAGAGACTAGAAGCTTGACACACCTATCATATTCCTTTGGGGATGACTTGGGGTGGACAATGTGAAAACAGTTCTCCATAAGAGAACATCACTGCTAGAGCCAGTCTAAAAAATTCCATGAATATATGTATATGGGGGAGTCTGATTTCAGTAGAAAATGTTGTTGTTGTTTTAATATAAAAAACCCTAATGCCCCAGAACCAAATATTTTGATTCAGATATACCACTGCAATGCCTCATGGGAGCTGTAGTTTGGTTGCCTCATGTTCCCATTTTCCTGTATGGGCTGGACTTCTCATGGATTCCACCTCCTGTGATGCACTGTGACCAGGAGAGTCCCATGGTGCACCATCTCCCCTCATCAAGAAAGTAGACTGACCAGGGAGCCCAGCCTGTAGAAAAGAACAGGAGAATGAGGCACTGCGGTGGCATTTCTGAATTGCAATGTCCCATTTTAAGCCATTTTTTTAACTCATGTAAATAATTGTTCGTGGAAAATTTCTACAAAAGTTTATTTTGGTTGAAATTTTCTTTGCAGCTCTCCCCACCCCCAGATCCAGCAGTAGTAGAGCATGTGACAATAGGGTATTCAGGGCTCAGCAAGCACCAAGGTAGGAAGGAAGAAATGGAAAGCTTGTTTAGGGTAGTAAAGCAGAAAATCCAGAAAGAAGAGGGAATGGGGGATAAAGACCCAACCTGCACAAATTGGATATCTGAAAGCCACTTGTACAGCAATCACGACTTTTCAGGGAAAGGATATGATTGAAAACAATACCAATATTCTTAAATTTACTTATTACTTCCCTCAGTCAATGGGGTCATGGAGAAAGGGAGAGCATTCTTACAAAGACAACCTTCATCCATCAATAGAACTTTGTCTTCTCAGGATGGCTCTGACACTATCATTTAGTAATATCGTCAAAGCATTCCTCCACAACATAGACATCATAGGTTCTATGAAGCAAGAGATACCAAGCTGTGTATAACTGGAAGACACACACAGAGCTTTTCCAACTGTTTAGGTATGATCCCAATATTTACTTAGATTGATAAACATGGAGGTAGAAATATAATTTTAGGTACAGCTTTTTGAAATCTTGGCTCTCATATGTAATGTATAGATATGATTTGAATTCCTGGGTAAGGGCAATTCAGACATGTGAAAAATAGTGCATCAAAAACTGTTCAGTGGTTGAACAGAACAAAAATGACCGATTAATCCATCCAGATCAAAAACTAGATCCCCCTTCTTCCTGACAAGCAGTCTCAGCATCAAAGGAAAAGCTAATCTCAGAGGTCCACAGTAACTAAAATTGATGTCCCTATGCCTTCTCATTCACCTTCTCTAAAAAGGCAAGGTGTGAGATGTCTATTAGAGTAAGGGCTGCAAAAATTAAACCTAATGAGAAAGGAGTGCAGGGTGTTAAGGTAAAGTAATGGGAACAATGAAGTGTTAATCTAAAATTATGGTACAGCACTGAAGCAAATTGACTGTACATAGTATAAAGACTACTAAAGGCCATCAATGAGAAATGAACCTGAGACCTCAGCACCACCGCCACCATTTGAGATAAAAGATTATATCTATTCAATCCAGAGCAGTTGAAAGCTGTTATCCTCTATTTGGGCCAGTCACAAGATGGGAACATGTGCCACTTAGCCAGTGTGTTAAAATAGCAGTGCACACACTTATTGCATTGTCATGGATAATTTAAGCTCCTTATTATATTAGTGAGATACAATTTAATGATGAATCCCTATTCATAAAATCATCTTATGTGCAGGGCTTATACTAAATATTAGAGTGAACATATATTTCTTATCTCTAAAATTTCTCGACACCCGGCAAAACTAAATGGGCTTAATTTTATCCGCAGTTGCAATTTTATCCTAGGTGCATTTGATGATCATTCCAGTACTCTCATCATAAAGGTAACACTGCCTGAAGTTTACATTCAGCATCCATGAACCTAGATATGTGAGAAGAAATATCTGTAGCTTAGTCATGGCTGGTATTGTTTTTGAAAGGGATATTACAAATCTCCAGATTGAGCTCCTTTTCACCTCTAGTTCATTGTGCAAAAACTAATCTTAAACTTTTAAATATATTACTTGACATTTTATAGCCATCAGAGCCTAATATCATTTTTTAAGTGTTAGTGGAAATTGGATAAGAAACCACATCTCAAAGAAGAATCATCAGAGTATGGAAGTAGGCTATTAATTTTCTTCCCATTACTACCTGGAATCTCCTTTTACTATTCACAATCTATCATCTGTTCTGCTTAGTCTATACCCATAAAAAATAATTTCATGATTACAGGACTGAAAAATACCATCTTGTGATTTATAGTTGATCAGTAATCTAAAAGTAACACTTGAAATTAAGTGTCTCAAATAAGCATTTAATTTAGATGTAACAAGACATTTATTGTGCAGTATGTTAATTAAATAATCATTGATAGCTAAAGATCATTTGTTTAGGTTACATGGACCTCAAAGGATGTTTTTATAATTTTAGTCACTCAAGTGAATGACACATTCATTCTTATTAATCTTTATATGTTAGGTGTCAGGGTGTGGGGAGGGAGGGGGCAAATGCCTTGATATTACCCCAAAATTACCCTCCAAAACCTCTCTCAAAGAAAGGAGGGAATGAGAACATAGGACATAGTCTGGTGATTCTCCGATCTTCCGTCATCCCATGCCCCATCATCCACAAGTGGAGAAATATTTGTCAGTTATCTTGTACTATTAACAAATAAAAACCTTCCTTGTGGGCCACCTTAATTGTTTACAAACACAAAATACCTCCCACAACCACAGAAGCTAGGATTTGAAAAGTTAAGACATTTAACAGCACATGCCCCTTACATGTACCACTACCACAACTCTCATACACCGCAGTCCACCCTCCATCATGTTACTTCTGTCCTCCTAGAGATGCCAGCCTTCCAGTACCCCATTTACTCCTCCCAAGTCAGAAGATCACTTCCCCTTCTGCACACCTGCTCCACCTCACTATTCTATCCCAATACTACTAGTCTGTATGTCTTGTTGTGATAAGGTGGTGATGTGCATTCTAAAAGGCTAGTGTCCCTTACACTGCCGCCTATGCTTTCCCCAGAGGGCAAGAGCCACAACTGCATATTACCCAGCAACCAAAACATCCAGGTTCAACCCCAAGAAGTTATATGATGCGGTTGTGAGGTTTGAATACAAAACACATTGGCATATCAAACCATTAAGGTGCGGGCACAGCACAATATAAACTGAATTTAATCCCAAAATAAACAACACTGAGACTACCTTATTGACGGCATAATTTATTTTCATATATAATTCATGAAAACTCGTATTTTATAATTTAAATGGAGCCATGGGAGTGCTGCAGAATCCAGAGGCCTCTCTATAGAATTTTGGTTCAACCTGTCACAGAGCGCACTAGGCCACACATTACACTTCAGTAGTTAAGCAATAAATTAATCAGTTCTGTATAAGCAGAGGGTGGAAAGTACTTAAAAAAACCAAGTGGTTAAACAAGATAAAGTTGAGCAGATTGGAAACTACACATGACTTAAATTCCCTCGTGCCTGTCATGAGAGTGGAAGGCATGCAGCGTCTCATAGGATTGGGCCCTCAATAAGGAAGCCCTGGCCCTGTAAGGGCCTATGGGTTCAATTGCTAGTCCTAGTCTCACTATTTCTTGACAGCAGGGGTTGGGAGTTCTACAGAGCACAACAGAAATCCCTGCTCCCAGTTAAGCAACAACTTCATGGTAGTTTCTCCACCCGCCACCCCCAGCCCACTCCAGTCCTCCTGAGATTTAAGAAACATGATCAAATCATGGTGCCATAAGGACTTAGCTAATAAAAGATAGAGGAATCTTCATTGCACTCATAGCAATAAAGATTATTTCCCTCATCCCCTGGAATTTCCCTACATTTTCTTTCCCATCAGTGCTGACTAGCAGTGTTTCCAGAGCAAAAACAAATTCTGCTTCTCTTAATCAGGCTCTCTTGCCCTGATTTATTGATGGTACAATCCATTGAGCATGAAGCTAGTGTGGAAGTGATAGTGACATCATTGAATGACTGTAGCTGAAGCAAGCAGCAGATTAAAAGGAGAATTCTTATCTAGACACAAAGGGCCATTTCTTTCTTCCTCTGTTCTTTCCTCTTTTGTCTTTACCCACATGATTTTTGAAATCCATTGTCAGGGAATGATTGTATTTAGATATGTCCTCTAATCGTGTTGTTAGGTTACTTGCATATGGCCACAACTGACTTCAGGAGCAATAGCTGAGGGTAGGTAAATGTCCCTTTAAAGAACAGGCTAAAATATTACAGTGAGCCCAAACAAATACCACAAACCTGAATGATTCTAAACTTTGGGGAGATATGGAATCTAAATGAAGATGCAGATCCAATTTTTGCATTTGGCCCATCTTTCTATAAAGACTGAAATTAAAACAGACAGATGCCAACACTCCAAAATCTGATAATGTATGTGAATTTTGTAGGTCTCACATATAAAAAACTTGTAAATCAAGAAAGGTTGGAAAGGAAATGGTAGGAAGAATATATATATAGAGAGAGACTCCCACTTACCATTTATATAGAGAGTCAGCTTTTGCTGAGATATAAACTGGTCAATATTACCATTTCCCTTCTTACATGTTCTAGGAAAATGTTGGCAGCATTAAGAAAATCATAATTCAACCCCCAAAACTTTTGAAGGCTGGAACACTGTTGCAAAAACAGCAGCAGCAGCAGCAGCAGCCACTGTAGTGGAAATGACTGGGAGCTAACAGAGAAGTTATGGGATGTGGAAAGAGGAAACTAAGCTGAACTCCCCTACTCCTGACCCAGTCCATGGCCTTAACTCATTCTGTGGCACCACATGAGGCAGGAAATGTGCCAGGATCTCCCCATCCCCAACAACTCCCCAGACCCAACACTTGACCCTAGTAGCCAATCCTTGGTCCACGCAGGGGCACGTAATACATGGATTGGATCTCTCCCTACTCAGCTCATTCCCCCTTCAAAGGGCACCACACAGAGCAAGGACCTCCTTCAACTCCAGGAGGTGAAAGAAAGCGATGTTAAGAAATGCCATATTCACTGTTCTCATGAAACCTTAATTCTGTCCCCTTTTGCATATGCAAAATACAATCTTTAATCATAGGCTCACTTTACTTTTTCCAAGGGATCACTGCCTTGTTCAGTTCACAGGATGGATGCACAAGGAGACAGAATTAAGGTTTCACTGGCAACTGTAAATCTGTCATTTCCCAACATTGCAACCTAATAACTAGTTTTTACACACACAGTGTCACAGTTACAGCGCTACTGCACTTTTGTCCCCCCTTTGTGGTCTCTTGAAGTGCAGTCCCTCAGATGTTAAGCCTTATCTGTACCTCTCTTAGGGTGGAATCTCATAATTCTCCCACTCTTGGACCAGATCCTGGGTAGCCTGCAGGTTCGGTGAGTTCAGGCACCTACGTTTCTTCCCTTCAAATGTGACCAGATGTATATAGTGAGAAAACAAACTTCTTAAAACAACAATACTATTTACATTAGCAGTCAGAACAAAGCTTTTAGAGAAAAAGTATTTTATGACAGTCTACATGAATGTCTGTCTTACTATCCCTTGATGGTAGCCTAGGCAGGCCTAACTTCTTCACTCCCAGTGAGTACCTGAGTCCCAGTTCAATTCCTGCCCTCCTCCCCCGCACAAACATCTGACCCCTCCCCACCTCCCCGAGCATCCCTTTAAATCCTGCCAGCGTTTTTTTGTTCTTCTGTGTCTCGTGGGTCCTTGGCCATTTCTAGCCAGAACCAATTTTGTCGGTTTTCTGGAGACAGAGGTAGAATCAAAGTTTGGGCATTTGTCCCTTAATGACTCTTAACTGCAGTTGCTGGGTGGCTGCCTGGAGTCATCACCTCTCCGCTGCCTGTATTCCAAACCAATCTCATATGAACTAAACCCAGATTTTCATGCAGAAGACATCCCAATAACCAGGCCAGCATAGAGTATTCAAATTATAGAGCAGCTCCAAATCCATCAAGCAAGGTTATAGTGCAGTAGGGGCTCGTTAGTACCATTAAGCAATCTTGTTAGAAAATATAGTAATAAATCAGAATGTCATGCAGAACAAGGAAAGGGATACTTGGAACAGCTTCTGACATTGTACAAGGTAAACAAGAGGCAGTTACTACCTATTCAGATTTTTGTATTCCTATGCTCTTAGAACAGAAAAGTTAGAAACTGCCTCCTCACAGAAGTCTTTGCGTACTGAATCCCTTGCATTTTTCTCAAGTATTTTTGTAGTTATATTGAGCTCTGAATTGCAGTCACTTCAAGGGATTTTATACACATTAGGCACCAGTTGCAGGCATTGCCATTCTGGATTTGAGAACAGAAGAAACTGCATCTAGTGGTTGTATTTCTTTTGGATACTGAAGTACCACCCATGCAGTTATAGGGACTCATATTTAATTAGTGTATGTATTATCTCAAGACAGAAAAATCCTGGACCCCATTACAAAAATCATTTCATCTCCTGGGTGATGCTTCCTGTCTTTTACATTACATAACATTGTGGGTTTGGCATAAGAGCTACCGATACTGCATATTTTTGGACTCTTCATTTCTAAGAGGCTGAATATAAATTTCATTCACAGATAGTGTACTTACTAATTGCTCCATAATATTACAAACTCAGATGTGTGTGGGAAAACACCATCATATACATTTTTCTGAATACACATGCAAATTCTATTCAAATTGGGGAGAGGGGTTGATTTAAAAAAAATACATATCAATTGCAGCACATGAAATAAAAGTATTAGTATAATTTATCCACAGGATGGCACTGCAGGATTTCATCATCATCATGTTTTAGGGTGAACACGTAGGCTGAAGTAATGCTATAAAAATAAAAGGAGCACACCTGCCAGATTCCAACAGGCACTGTTTTTTTATTTATAAATGTGTATTGGCACCCATCACCATGCACCTGGGTGCCTTACATCAATACAATTTGCTTTTGAAACAATGCACCAGCTTCTAAAGACCAAAAAACATGAGCTCTATATATCCAAAGTTCTCAGAGAGAAGAGTGCAAGTGTCACAGTTATGGGACTGATGGCAGTTCTGTCCCCCTTTCAGGTCTTTCTGAGTGCCTCCCCTCAAGCAGTAGGCCTACTTGTACCCTAATCTCTCCCAGAGCATTATTCCACAACTCTCAAAGCTGGATCTGGATGAAATACTTTGTCTGTGCCAGCTGCTTATTATCTCTCAGGTCTTACTGGATATCTGCATTTTTTTTTCATTTGGAAACCTGTGATCAGTGACATACCATGATGAAGAGCTCTCTTAAAACAAGTATGTATATTAGAAAATGGAACAAAGCATTAGAGAAAATGATTAACAAACAGTCTACACACATTTTGACTTGTCTAATCTTATGCTTCACTAAAAGCTAAATTAGATGGGCTTTGCTCTTAGGTTGCATAAACAAAACATACCCAATTTACATTATTTTAGCAAGCCCAGAAGCTCCTGAGACCCAGCCTGGTCTCTCTTTCTTCTTTCTAGAGTAGGGGCAGGCAAACTACGGCCTCTGGGCTGCATCCGGCCCTTCAGACGTTTTAATCCAGCCCTCAAGTTCCAGCCGGGGAGTGGGGTCCGAGGCTTGCCCCATTCCGGTGCTCCAACTCCGCACAGCTCCTGGAAGCAGTGGCATGTCCCCGCTCTGGCTCCTACACATAAGGGCAGCCAGGGGGCTTTGCATGCTGCCCCTGCCCCAAATGCCGCCCCCGCAAGCTCCCATTGGCTGGGAACCAAGGCCAATGGGAGCTGCAGAGATGGTGCCTGCGGATGGGACAGCGTGCAGAGCTGCCTGGTCGCGCCTCCATGTAGGAGCCAGAGGGGGGACATGCCGCTGGTTCCAGGAGCTGCTTGAGGTAAGCATCACCCAGAGCCTGCATCCGTGACTCCCTTTCCCACCCAAACCGCCTGCCCCAGCCCTGATCCCCTCCCCATCTATGAACCCCTTGTTCTCAGCCTGGAGCACCCTCCTGCACCCCCAAGCCCTCATACACAGCCCCATCCCAGAGCCTGCACCCCCAGCCAGAGCCCTCATCCCCACATACACCCCAACCCCCAATATGGTGAGCATTTATGGCCCGTCATACAATTTCCATACCCAGATGTGGCCCTTGGGCCAAAAAGTTTGCCCACCCCTGTTCTAGAGGATTTGTTCCCCAGTCTGTTTCCTTTTCTCAGGAAAACTCCCTTTTCTCAAAGCACCACCATCTCCGTGTGACCTGAGCCCAATTACCATACTGCTTAATGACTTTTCTTACGGAGCCTAAGTGTGAAGTCTTCCTTTTTCCTCAACTCTACACTGCAAAATTATGTCAAACTAATTTACAGCCACATACAGCCACCACAGTTATTAAATCGCCTGCGTGTGCTCACACTTGGCTCCTTGCGTTGGTGGTGAGTGTCCTCACCAGGAGTGCTTGTATTGATTGTTAGTGTGGGGCATTATGGGACAGCTTCCGAAAGCCAGTAACAGTTGATGTAAGCAGCACAGTATCTACACTGACACTGCGTTGATCCAATTACCTCAACCGGGGCTCTATGCCACTCGGGGAGGTGATGTTACTAACTCGGTGTAGAGAGGCACTTACATCAGCAGGAGCCAAATTTAAGTGAATTCATTTCTATGGTTAGGTTGATGCAAGGCAGTTTACATTTACCTTTGTACTGTAGACTAGGTCTGAGTCAGCCAGCCAGGCCTGCTAGGTGTAAGCCCTTGTGATGGTTGCTGTATTGTTTGGCAATTAGACCCATTCAGCCTTAGTGGCTTTAAATCACAGGTCTTCTGTCTGTGGAGGAGTGAGCTAAAATTGTCTGCTTCCTCTGACATTCCAGCATATCATCTGAGAAATCCTATACATAAAACATTTTGGGGTACACGGCAATATTAATTATCAAGCACCCCCGTATTCATCACAGGAAGCTTGTATGCTTATCTCACAATTTAGAACATGGGTAGGATTGAAATATTGAGACACCATTAAGCCAACCCAACTGGCGTCAGAAGAGGGAAGTTTGGCTGTTCTGAACCCAAAGCAACTGCATGGAGAGTGTACAAAATAATTGTTTTGTCTGAACTTGGCACCACACTCCTAGAATGTAAAAAGAAGAGATGACAACACACACACACACACACACACATGCACAGAGTATCTCACCCTGAGAATTTCTGAGCTCATTAAAGTGAATGTGAGTTGGGGACATGCCAAGTGAAATCCAGGCTCTATTTAGGTCAAGGGCAAAAGCCCCATTTACTTAGTATGGCCAGGATTTCATCTTCAGTGTCTTGTACGATTGAGATCACAGACCAGTGGGATGGGTTGGCATCAGAAGATATAGTGTTCAGATGTTATCCAAACCTTTGAACCTTTCCCTCATCTCACTAGGTCTTTATGCTTATGCTTTAACCACAAACTGTTTCCTAATGGATGGTCCCAGTAAATCCCTGGTAGGATAGTTCTGGGGAAGGCTTCTGACTGGAAGTGCGTGTGCTTCCACATTGGAAACACCCCATAGTGTATTGCATGCATCAGAAAGAACATAAATGGGTACTATTTATAAAGAGAAAATGCTGCCAGGATCGATCTGTCCTAGATGTGTCTACTGGGAGTTACACAACTCTCCCTCCTTCCATTCCGTCCACAGCAAGACTCTCAGAAGACTCTCAGACTATGGTAGCCACAATCCCCAATCAGAGAAACATAAGGGTCTTTGGTTTGTTTGTTTGTTTAAGGAGTGGGAAGTTACTGACAGCCTCCTTCTCTTCACATTTCAGGGGGACGTTTATCAAAAGGAAGATGGCTGAAGGCTCTTATTTATGGATTGGGGGGCTGTTGAAAAGAGGCAGGTCTTTGGGAAAGAGACACACTTCACATCTCTTGGTTAAGGTGAGATAACTTTACTATGTCTCAAAAAGTAAATTGGGTTGATTTATATTGGGGGAATTGCTTAGGTTCAGGCAATTTCTGAACTCTAAGGCTGAGTACGAAGAAAAACAACTATTTCAGTACTGTGCTATAGACCCTTCCTCAAACACAGATCCTCTTCTGAATGTATACTAAAAAAGAAACTGGTTTCTGGCATCAGAGATCAGCTGCAACATTCACATAGTTGAACACATCTGGAGCACAGATGCTTAATTTAATATTTGCTAGCTCTCCTGCAGAAGACAAATGTCTTTTGAAAATCACCATAGCTGCTTCACAGGCAGACAGTAAAATACTGGTATTAATCCTCCTCCTCAATGAGTTTTAAGTTTGAATCAGCATTACTGTCTTCACTTTTCTAGCCTCAACTGAGTCACTCTCATTATCCTGTGTTAATATCCTTTTTCTGGCACTGGGTAGGAGATTGTTTTGGCTGCTACAGAATGGTCACAGGTGGTGCAGTAATGCTGAGAGCCTGTACTCATGTAGCACCTGCTGCAAGTTCTGTTCTCGTTACCTTTACAAACAGCCTTGATCCCTGCTACACCTCCCCTCCAGTGTGGGAAATGCAGGAAACCCCCATGTTCAGTAGCATGATTGTTAGTCACAACAGGAGAGGTCTTTTGATTGATAGTACCCCAGTGAGAATGGACAAAGCAGTTTCAGAGGTAGAAGCAGCATGTCCCTCCAGCTCTGGTTCGGTTGATGAACCTCAGCAACCTGGCGCTGCAAGAGCAGGAACCAGAGGACTGACTGCAGCCAACTTTCTCCTTTGTTATTTTTCTCTTTTTCATTTTGTTTGACATTTGTGAAGCGAGAGTGTTCTTACAGATGAGTGGACCATGGCAGCCAGCTGCCAAGATGAGGTTTCAGTGAGTGATAACGCACACATACACACACACAAATGTGTGAAATATTGAAACAGCAAAGGCTGTTACAAAGAGAAAATGTGTGAAAAATTGAAATGACAAAGGCTGCGTTAGCAGCTTGTCCCACAGTCACAGACAAACTGAAATGGCTGCTAGCAGTCTTGGAGTCAGAAAGAGGTAACATGATGGAAAGAGTGGCTGCTAACGACCCCTGCCTCTCTTCTTCCCTCCCTTTATAAGAGTTTTCAAATAGGTAATCTGAACTTCGCAACCAGGTTTCAGTAAGTAAGGGGTGCCAACATAGCAAAATATTTATATGTATCCAGATACTATGCCCTGTTTAGAAGTACTTGAACTTCTTTGAACTGTGTCAGTGCATTTCCATGTGATCATTCCACTGATATTTGCAATTTAGTATATTTTAGTGAAAGCTCAAGGTTAAGATGCCCAGTGGGTGTAGTATTTGGTTATTTATACTCCAATTGATTCACACTAAAATATAAAATATTCAGAAAAAGACTGACTACAAAAACAATAAACAGAGGTTAGTGCAACTGAAAAGTGAGAGAGCCATCTGGAAAGAGAGGATTAGCAAGACATGATTTTCAAAACTGATCACTGCTTTTTGGATGCCCAGCTTGAGAAACCTTAGGCCTGCTTTTCAAAGGCACAGAGCACTTGTAGCTCCACTGAAGTACAGGTCCCCAGTACTCCCCAAAATTTCCTGAGACAATTTTGTCTCAAAGTGGGCAGCCAAAAATGTAGAAAGTTTGATTAAGGACCAACATTTGCTCTAATTGAAATTTTGCCATCAACTTCAATAGGAGTGAATTCTAACCTCACCTATTATAGCACTTCAGATTTACACAGGTACTGTTTGGGAAACTGGGAAACATCAATTAATTGTGCCAAAAATGGAGAATATATTCATGGAATCTTAAATTAAAGTAGACTCATAAGTGAAACTATAAAGTCTGATTATTGGACTTCTTTTGGTTGACCATATAAAGCCTGCCGGAGGTACATGATGCCTTATTTGCCAATTTAAAATGAAAATAGTAACCAAGTAGAGAATACACTCTACTTCTTCCTCCAACAGCATCCTTTGGGCTGGAAGATGGCAGTGGCTGTGATTTCAACTGAGCAACCCCACCCCCTTACCCAGCCACCCTAAATATGAATAGAAAGACAATAGTGAGACTGACTCAGAAGATTAAAAGACAGGATTATGAAGTCAGTGAGGCAGAGAGGACAGGCCCAGCACTACACTCTGTTATGAGCCAAATTACTTCCTAGAGCCTTTAACCAAAGATGCATTTCCCTTCCTCTAAATCTATACCCTAGTAAAAGAGGGACAATTGAGTTATGTCAAAGGCTTATTTCTAAACTCATCTAACATGAAAGCTGAAGGATAAAATTGTGTTTATTAAGCAAAACAACTAGTCTCTATGTATTAATGTAGTTCACGCTGTTCCTTTTCCTGCTACCCACTGCCCGCTCCCCTCCTATCCAGTAATATCCATGAAAAGGGGAAAATAATGCACAAATGATTCTATTCCATATTTCCATGGAAAGGAGAAGGTAAATAAAAGGAAGCCAAATCCCTGAGTTTTCCAGTGAAGTGCTATGTTTCCATCTATCATCATTTTATGTCTCAATATGCACAGTTTCTGTTACTAACCACTGTGGATATAGGGGTTTCACCAATAAATCTTTTCACAGGTGAAGTTTTGTAGTGATTTGTCAAATTCAAAAGACATCATCTGTGCAAAGCTTCACTCTCTGACTGACAAATAACCCCCATATCCAGGCTGAAGCGGAGAAGCTGTGAAATCAATTCAAAATATAATTATTTGTAAAATGTCACATCTTGCCCTGAAACTGTTAAAGAAAGGGGGAAAAAACTTCAGAACTGTAAAAATGTGAAGTGAATAAAGCAGCATCTGTTAGACCCTTGTAGATGGAAGGGCAAAATTTAGCAGATTATTTACCAAACATCACTGTTAGAGGGCTTTCCCTTCACCCACTCCCCTTGTTCTTGTCACACAGACAGAAAACAGAAGACCAGAAGTCCGAAGTGTAAGCAATGCAATGTTTATTGGGGTTCGTTCCAAGCAAGCATATCCATAACTCTACACGTTGGCAGAGTCTGTTTCCCAGTGTTCTGTTCCCAGCTCTGACGCCATAGAGCCTTTACTCCATGTCCCCTTTTACAGCTCTGACATTGCAAAGCCTTCCCTATGTTCCTGTTCCCGTTCCCCATTCTCAGTCCCTATTTCCCATTTCCCCTATTTCCCCCTCTTCCTCCTTAGCAGGCACAAATATACCTGCAATGCATACCTACAGTCCACTCCTTACAACTTAGGGTCATGTTCCATTTTGGGTCTGGGGTCTTCATCCCACCCTTTTTGTACCCTGTGCGGGGGTAAGGAGTGAAGTTGTGCTGCAGTCCGGGATGGGCATTTATTTAGTCTTTTAGTGTTTTATACCTCTCCGCACCAAGCCCCTTTGCCCCTCCTGACTGGTTGCTTGACTTTGCCTTGAGAAAGGGGTTGAGGTAATCTTAAGTGTGCTCTTGAGTAACACTTTAACGGCTCTTATCTGTTCCCATTGTACTAACAAATCCAGCTGACTAGACAGAAGTAACATAGTACCTTTGTCTCCTGTTTACACAGTTTAGTATAAGAGTATCAAAAAGTCAAACCCCAAATTCTATCCCAGGCTAGCAAACAGACCTATACACTAACAATCACCAACTGTTTGGTTTGTGCAGATGGACATGCCTTCAGCTCAGTTCTGTTTGGCTTTAATCCATTCAACTCAGGAGACCATGGTTCTAATATTGGTGCTGCTACTAGCCTGCTGTGTGACCTTTGGCAATCCATTCAACTCTGCTTATGCATCCCCTCCCACCTTTTGTCTGTTTTGTCTATTCAGTAGGATTGGTCCAAAAAGGTAAGTATTTTCTTTGAACAAAATGCTTTTCCTTCAAAAAATTGTTTTTCTATAAGATTTTTGGATTTTCTTTCTCTTTTTCTAGTGCAAAGGGGATGGTTGTGAGGTGAGGAAATAAAAGGAGAGAAACAAGCTGAAAACCCCCAAACTTATTTTCTCCTTCTAAAAATTATTGGCAAAATTTTAACTGAAAGACAATTTTTGAGGAAAGTATCATTCTGGTTGGAAAGTCAATTTTCAAAAAGCTTTACCAATTCGATTGTAAAAATTGGTTCAGCCACAAACTGCCTCAAAGGGCATGGGAGTTGGGGTGTGAGTCCCAGCTTGCGTAGCCATACTAGGACTAATACGCTAAAAACAGTAGCATAGCTGGGATAACACAGAGAGTGGTGGCACGAGGTAGCTGTGCGGAGTATTTACCCACAGGCAAGTTTGTACTCAGTCATAGCAGCACAGACAGTGGTGAGTGTCAGCACAGGCTAGCCATGCCGAGTACAAATCTACCTGAACCCCATAGGCTAGCCCATGCCTCCAGTCGCCACTACCCAAGCTACCCTGGTTCTGGTAATATTTTTAGTGTGCTAGCATCGTGAGAGGTAGCCTGAGAATGTCAGTGCAAGCTGGAAACCATACACCAGCTCAAAGTAGCCTTACTGCAGGAATGTACATGGCACAATGAGACCCCAGTTACAGCTGGGGCCAGTGGGCATTAAAATATAGAAATATAAGCATACTGCACGAATGCACAGCTTACTTTTGTCTAGAGAGTCACCAATATGAAAGATCTCATCTGGAATGGCATCCACTGGGTATTTTGCTATTGATTTTACATGGAAGGTACTCAGAAATTGTGCTGATGGGTGGCATCAAACCAGTGTTGAGCTAATATTTCTAAAGTGGCAGAGAGGGAAGGTGAGATCAGCTTCTACTGACTTAGGCCACGCACAGTTCATAGTCGATTAGCTGGTCATTTCAGTTTGTTTTTTTGTTAATGAACTGGACTGTTTCACCTCAAAACCACACCTAAATTAATGTAATGAACGGTTGTGCATAGGCATACAAGGTATACAGATAATAAAATGAAAATATGATATTGTAGAATGCCAGCTGCCATCCCAAACAGTGAAGACTAACTCCAATACATAAGTCCTTGGATTAAAAACTCTTTGGTCATTACATATTAATAAATAAAACTGTGAATGAAAAAATATGTAACAACTGCTACCCAAGTAACCATAGGCCCTGTGACTTCTCTCAGGCAGCACAGTCCCACTATTCTTACTGATACACTAGTGCTTGACCCCCACGGAAATGTTTTAAATGCCTTTCAGTGAAGCCCTACTGTGTGCCAATGGGAGTTTTTCCTACTGAATTCAACAGAGCCAGGATTTTATCCCTGTACCTTAAAATGTCTTTTCTGACATTTAACAAAATCCCCAGAAGAAAAACTTCCCAGAAAAAGAATTTACTTTGGAGATATGGTATGTGAGATTAGTTTCTTTTAAGCTAAAATTAGGTATGGGTGTTGGAAAATTAGTCTTGTACCAGGAAGCTAGCTTCAGCTTTAATTATGGAATGGCCACCACTGTTCTATAATGATCTTTTTACGCTTTTGAGGTTTTTACAAAGACACACTTTTTTTTTCTGTTTATTACCCCACCCCATCCCCACTTTATCTATTTTAGGAAAATAATTTTGGTATTGTCACTGTCACAGGGCTTGCTCCACACACCACTGGGTCATCTCCTTGTGGCTCCTCTAGGGACTAGCTCAACACTGTTTTGATGCCTCCTCTTGCGGTTTTTCAGCCCCTTGTCCCAATCTCTTTCTGCAGCCTCTCTCACACCCCATGAGCTGCAGCACTTCCTCTTTGTGGCTTGGCCCTCTGGCCAGGTCACTAAAGTCTTCCCCCTTTCAGGCTATCAAAATCTCTCTAAACAAAACGGCCTCAGGTGATCTTCAAAGTTACTGCCTTGTCCATGCCATTCCCCCAGTTGCTGGTACAGGAACCTAGGCTTGCCCTCAACACTGAATTACAGCCTAGGGACCCTACCATAAAGAGTTTTCTCCAATTTATATTCCCATTCTGTGAATCCTGGAGCTGACTAGAGTCAGGGCAGAACTGTACCTGTCACAGCCATCACCATGGTCAGGGCCAGCCCTGGCTTTTTTGCCGCCCTAGGCACCCCCCGACCCAGCGCGGCAGGGGAGGGCGCCAAGCCCAGCCGTGGGCCCACAATCCCCAACCGGCCGGAGCACCGGGGGGAGGCCACCGCTCTCCCCGGCGGCCAGAGCACCGGGAGGAGGGCGGAGAGCCCGCTGCGGCTCCCCGCTCTCCCCGGTGGTCAGAGCGCCGGCAGCAGGGCGGAGAGGCTGCCGCAGCTCCCCGGCTCCCCACTCTCCCCGGCAGCCAGAGCACCGGGAGCAGGGCGGAGAGCCCGGCTGGGGCTCTCCGCTCTCCCCGGCAGCCAGAGTGCCGGGAGCATGTCTGAGAGCCCGGCCGCGGCTCCCCGCTCTCCCCGGCGACCAGAGCACCAGGAGGAGGGCTGAGAGCCCAGCCGGGCTCTCCGCTCTCCCCGGCGGCCAGAGCGCCGGGGGGAGAGTGGAGAGCCCCCGGCGGCCAGAGCGCCGGGAGCAGGGCTGAGAGCCCGGCCGGGGCTCTCCACTCTCCCCGGTGGCCAGAGTGCCGGGAGCAGGGCTGAGAGCCCGGCCGGGGCTCTCTGCTCTCCCCGACCGGCCGGAGCGCCGGGGGGAGGGCGGCGAGCCCGGCCGGGGCCCCGCTCTCCTTGACCGTCCAGAGCACCGGGGGGAGGGCGGCGAGCCTGCTGCGGCTCCGCTCTCCCCAGCGGCGGGAACACCACGGGGAAGGCGGCGAGCCCAGTCGCGGCCCCGATCTCGGGCCGAAGCGCCCCGCCGCGCCGCCCCGCTCCAGGCGCCGCTCCAGGCAGATGCTTGTTGGGCTGGTGCCTGGAGCCGGCCCTGACCATGGTATCTGAAGTGATTTCTTTTAGGAATTAAAAATTACATACCATTAGCTGTCTTCCAGAATATTTAATAATAAAAGAGAATGTACATACAGAATCCCCAGCTTTCATCAGACTAACCTATGTGTAAAAAGACAATGCTCTGGTAGTCTTACAAGTCTGTTGAAAAGATTGTGTGACATGTAACAATAACATGCCTCACCTATCTCTTACAAAGTAACTGGCTTCAAAACTATGGTGATCTAGTTTGGTTGCTGCTTAATGTTTCCTATTTCAGTGGTTTTTTGCTGAGGATATATCCAAAGTACACTTTCAATTGAACATTTATTTAAAAGAATGTATTTTATGGAGTGGGAAAAGGAAGATAACTTTCGATACTGTTCAAGTTGAGAAAAGAGAAGACAACAGATTAGCCAGAACATATACAAGTTTTCACACTTAGCCTCAACTTTGGATGGGGAAAATGGGTAAAAACATTGCTATGACTGAGGAGTTGGCAAGACTGCCAGAAAAGGAAGACTGGCAGAAACAATGGGTGTTTCTGAAGAAATGAGCAATATTTCCCATAAGTGCTGACTACAAAATAGTAAAGTATCCTAAATAAAGTATTAAATAATAATAATAATAATAATAATAATAAAGAAGAAAATCATATATGTTCCTCCTCATGGCCAGCATCAGCCATTATTGCACAATCCCCATGTATTTTCTAAGCTGTACAAAATCCTTCTAGTATATGTGTCAAGTTTGCCAGAGGTGCACTCAATTGTCAGAAGGGCCGAACAGCCTTTTAATTTTACAGGACAGAGATGCACAACTCACCTTGTCACATTAAATACACGGAACCTAAACTGCATGCTGGATACATAAGTGACAGGTGAAGAGAGCCTTACGGCACCGAGTGCTCTGCCTGATCGTGGATGTGAAGCTCAGTGCTGAATAGAGAGAAAGATAGTAACTGCCTTGCATTTCCAAGCAGAGATACAATGAACAGTGCCTGGAGTGGGAAAACAGCAGATAGAGGGGAAAAACGATAAAGGGAGGAAAATAAAATTGTTAGAAGGATGATAATGTATTCACATTTTGACCAAACAAAATTCAATTTGTTTCATGTTATGTTTTTTTTGAAAACAGAACAATGGCAAACAGTAAGTGACCTGGACAATCCATATTTGTTCCATTAAGCTCTCCATTTTCCTTCTAATATACGTGTTTTGTACACCGTGAAAATGTTTCTACTGATTTGAACAATATTCCCTCTGAAGACTGGGGAATGGGTAAAAAATTTCAAATTAGTGTCAGCATTTTAGGTATGTGTTCTGAACAAGTACATGTGCCAAAGGAAGAAGGGATAACAGAGAGCATATTCATACCTTGTATATGGTTTGTATTGTTACTAGTACTTCTGGAGCTGAGTGTCAGCAAAGAAGAAAAGAAGTAACAATCAGTTAATAGACAATCTTCAAATGAAGTCAAAAGTTTAAGTTAGGCTTCTAAATCCATATTTAGGCTTCTGAATGAAAACTTTTGTTTAGGTGACTACAAAATATCCTCTAAAATTGTTGTTCCTATAATTAAAAAAAACCCCTCATGTTCCACGTTCCATTTATTCTAGAAAACAGTAGTATAAAAGTGAAAACTAGGAGACTGGCTTGGTTGTCAGAAGAAATGGTAACCCCCCATTGCTATTCTGAAATAAAGCTAACAAAATGAAATGTTAGTCTCCACAGAATGACTATGCAGAGCAGCTCATCAACAATGCAAACACTAAAAGCAAGACTGGACAATCAGACTTATAAAAATAACATAATGGCTTAGTTTCTGAACTTCATGAGCCAAGAGGGAATGTCCTGTATAGGTTTTCCAGCACTAAAGTTTGTGAGCTTAATTCTTAGAATTCCATAGTGTCGTACCATATAATTCCAGGTTAAAGCTTAGCCCAATCCTCTTGTTGTCTTAGAAGAAATAAATAATAATAAATAAACAGGTTTGCCATAAGTTATCCGAACAATACATTTGATCAACATGGGATATGTAACTATCACTGAAAACCAATAGAACAAGTGGGAAACAAAATACTAAAATGCCTCTAAATCTTTTAAAAGCAACAAGCAGAACTTCCCCACAGTATAAATACAGTAAGCAACTAGGACTAAAACGCAACTTCTAGTAAACCAAGTTCATATTAAAGACAGATGAATGGGGACTGTTGAAGAGTAAGGATGAGGGAAACCTGATCCCCTTCCAGGAAGAATGGCTGCCTGAAATTCCATCTCTGAATAGAGAGACACGTCACAAGTCCAGTGAAAAAGCAGGTCCATTGCAAAAAGGGTTAGTACAATGTTTCAGGCAACAAAATATTGGGTTTTTTCTTCTTCATGTAGAAACCAGACAGGCCATAAGGAACTAAACAGAAGAAAGAAAGAAAAAGACTCCGCACAGAAAATCAAGGTGGTGCTTTGTAACTGCCAAGACTTGGACACAGAGTCTAAAAATAAACCTTCTGCACCACTGTAATAACTATGATCTTATGGAAGCTATTGGGCAATACAATCTTTCACTCATAGCCTGACCTGGAAGGAAAAACAACGAGGAGTACTTGTGGCACCTTGGAGACTAACAAATTTATTTGGACATAAGCTTTCATGGGCTAAAACCCACTTCATCAGATGCATGGAGTGGAAAATACAGTAGGCAGATATATATACGTGATTTGAATTTGTAAAACCTAATCTACACTAGAGACTTCAAGTATTTACAAAACTTGCTCAAACATCTGAAACAAAGTGTCCACACAGGTGAGTGCTCCCAAAGATTCAGAAGTGAACTGAGTGTGGATACAAGTGCACAAGCTCAGACAAAGTTCTGAAAGTGGTTCCACCTGAACAGTTTCAGTGATAGCATAGCTGGGAAGCACAGGCTGTGTAGCTGCACTGGGCCAGTTAGTCCTTCAAGCATAACTCTACACTAGTGTGAATAATTAGGAAGAACAGTGGAGTTCCAGTTTTACAAGGGGCATTCCTGCATTTTCCATCTGCACCACCCCCTTGTTAAATTACTGCTGTTTGATAAGCAGACAGTATCTCTCATGCTCCCAATTCCTTTCTTGTTTTGGGTTCTCTGGGTGTTCTTTGTTTCCGTTTTGTTGTTTGTTTTTCAATGCAATGTGACCTATCTTTTTCTTACTATACACAATGTCTTCTATTATCAATTAAAATACTAGTTTAAGTGAAATTGCAGATTAAATTTTGTACCAGACCTCTCCAGCTGTGATTATAACTCCCACAAACTCCCACTTGAAAGAGCTCTGCAAGGAAGTGCTCACGAGATATACTGGCACTGTAACAACCAGAGGTACTGCTCTACAGGAACACTCTAAAAAGGTTTATACAAGTCAAGGTGGCTAGTGTGGATACAAGTGTGTCAGGAGGAAATGTTTCAGGAGCCTTAAGAAATGGGCTGTCTTATAGCTGCTTACCACTAATAAATAGTTTTGACAGCCAGCTGGTTAGCTATTTGAATAACTTTTTCTTGGATAATAAAAAGGTTAGAATTGGGATATACTACAATAGCTGCAACTAGACTAAGATGTTCAGAACCAAATATACTGTACAGATTGAACAGTTGATTCACAGGAAAATTGGATCCCAATATTATCATAGTGACACTGGTCATATGACAATGGTAAATAATCACAGAAAGATAGGCTCTCTTCTAACAATGACTAAGTAACATCTTTAGAACAAGTAAAACAATATTACCCCTAAAGCAGTTCTCTGCTTCACCACAGAATTTCTGCCTAATCAGTTCCCCTCCTGCCTGGCCTTCTGCAAGAGGCTGAAAAAGACTGCACATATCCTCAAGGCATTGGGATGGGGGAAAAGTTGGGAGGTATGCCTGGTTATTCCTTTCCTCACCACCCAGACATGATAGAATTAGACTAACAAACAAAAATAAAGCTGAGAAGAAAAGTCATCTGGTGAATTATGCCAGGTTCATATTTTTTGTGTGCCATGTTACAGTGAAACTAAGGCTATGTCTACACTACAGCTTATGTTGGCATAATTTATGTCACTTACGGGGGTGGATAAACCACCCCCTTGAGGGACATAAGTGACAGGAACAGTTAATAACACAGGAGAGCTCTCTCCCGTCATCTTAGAGCGGTTACATTAGAGAGCTCACAGTGGTGCCCACTGTAAGCTCTCTAGTGGATGAGGTTAAAATGTAACAAAAGTATTAAAACAAGAAAACAAAAACTTAACACTGTATCTGGATCATCAACAGAACTGTTCATTTGTGTCACAGTCAGAGAAAGCTATAGATTATTGGAATAATATATCATGACTCCTCTTCACATAGCCCCGTGGAATAAGAAGAATACAAATTATATATTTTTGAGCCATAAACAGATCAATGAGGCTTTATGAATGTTCTCTGTTTTCACAACCCCCTAAGATGACATTCAAACCACACACAAGTTACAATTTTTGCTTTTCTACCTTTCCAATAACTTTTTGGAAGTAAAAATTCTAAGTCCACATCATAAACTGCAGCATAAACCCACAACACTTAAAAAAAAAGTAATAGTGTTTACATATAAATAACTATGTTGTGGCAAATACTATGCATAGCCTAGCAGCAAACCTATAACCAGCAGTGGGAATGCAGGGGGGCACACTGACTGGGATCTCCCCAGAACCTGCATAGAAAGCCTGATTCAAATTCCACTGAGGTGAAAGGAAGTCATTTCTCTGACCTAAGAAGGCCTAAGCACTTCTCCATGGGCTTTCTCATAGGAGCGATGAAGGAACAGAGTGGGATGAAATCTTGGATTACTGGGCATCAGCCACACACTTGTGCACATATCCCCCCCCCCCCCCAACACAGTCTTGGCCCCTGCACAGATTATGTATTTTCCTGGCACGAATTATATAGGAGGAACTGTTTGGTGTGCTGGTGCAGGCCATGTCCTGGTGCATGTTCATCCTACTTTCGCAGTATGTAAAAGCACTAGAGCATATAGTACCACAACTTGTGCTAAGGCATGAAGCAACCATCACTGGATACATAATTCATCCTGCACACATAGGTTATTTCTTCTACTGCATTAAACTTTGTAGATGACAATAAACATATGAAAACTGAGTTATCTATTGCTAATGACTGCTGGCTATAGTCATCAACCGGAGCACCCTCACACACCTTTTCATTATTGTCTCTTCACCCCATAAGCTACTCCTGACACATAGCTCTAGAAAAAAGAGAGCTACAATTATTTGTAAAGCTTATCCTTCAATAAACTTTAACCAATTAAATTTAGTAGATATTGTTCTGATATTTATACCAACAAAATTCATTGACATTCTGTTAACTTCAGTCATTAAATTAATCCTCCAGCACTGGAAGGATGCAACAGAATTACGTATTGATCACTGGATTCATTATGTCTTCATGACTTTGAAAGATGTTATACCATCAACCACAAAAAGTTAGAATAAGGAATGCTCCAAAATGCATAATTCATGTATAGTTATGCATACTAACAGGATAGACATACTCCAAGAATAGTCAAAAGGAAGATATGGGTTAGAAATATGTATCATTTTAACATTGAATTCTGTAAAGAAAATTTGAAATGAAATACAATCTCATTTTGAAAAGGAATGATAACATTTGCGACCCAAAATCTCTCAGTATATCTCAGCTATTTTGGTGGGTTCTGTTCCCCTTTATAGGGCTGATCATGCTTTACATATTACAATGTAGAGTTAAAGTGATCGTAACTTTAACTTGCTTCTGTGGATACCATATCTTTTGTTTCATTTTCTTTTCTGTTATTTCCACAGATTCCAATAAGCTGTGGGGTGCAGGGTTATTTTTGGTTTTTCCTTCTTCCCTTTTCATTTACACCGATGTGCGTAGAAAAAAATTCATTTCTTGGTAAAGGTAAATGTGTAGCTCCACTGCTGAAAGTTTCTTCCCTTCTTAACTATCTTGGGGATGTTACCCATTTCATTTTTAGCTGCATTTCTGCACTGAGAATTCCTGATTGTAGGACACGAGAGGTATTAAATCACTGACACATTTATTCTTCCAGCACAGCAGAAAGGAAAGCATTTCTGTTTTCATATTTCCCAACAAAAGGCTTAACTAGTTAAATGGGTGCTGCATTTTGGCTCTGGCTCATCTAGCATTGGGATGAGCCTGAATGTAATGTCTCAGTTTAATAGTTTACTTCTCCTGCTCATTAAGGAAATAGCTCTTATCCCAAGAAAGAAAGAATGATAGTTGGCCCTACTCCAGCTGAATACAGAGAAAGAGAGACTTTGTAGATTAGCTACCTCAAAACAGTTCATAACACTGGACTCTATACAGTCTAGCATAGATACAGCATACCCAATCAGCAGGGCCTCAGTTACTTTGGATGTGTAATTTTGCTGTAAGGAAGTTCTGCAGCAGAAGCCTGAATTTTGTTTCTGGTGGAGGCTCTCGGGAAGCAGGATGGTGGAGATAAGGCTCCAATTACTAGACCTGAGGTTACAAAGCATGGATCTGTTCTTACTGTAGGGAAAACTAAAACATATGTTTAAAGTTTTGTTCCTTTTATATTTTTGAAATATACGTTTTAATCTCCATTTGTTCAAACCTACTCTAGGCACTTGGCTGCTGATCATAAAACCCTCCAAAACAGAAACACCCAAAGATGCCTCTGGTGAGAGCTGTACAAATAATCGATGTTTCAGTTCCCTGGCCAAACCAGAAAAAAAAATGTAGTTTTGGGTTGACCAAAATATTTTGTTCGAAGAGAACAGAAATCAACCTATTCTGATTTTGGGCACTCACAAAATGGAGAAGGAGACAATGCTGTTGCCCCCTCTACATCCAATAGCCCAATGGTTAACATGTTCATCTGGGTTGTGTCAGATCTGGGTCTCAATACCTGCTCTGAAGCAGGAACATGAATCTAGGTCTCCCACATCCCAGGTGAATGCCCTAACAACTAGAATAACCAATAGCCCAAGGTCGTTTCCTCTCAGTCTCTCCTGTTGACATTGTTCCACATTATATAAGTAATTAAATGTTTCTTGGAGCAGAGACTGGAACCCCGGGTGTCCCCCCTCCCAAGTGGGTGCCATAGTCAGCAGGCTATGGAGTAATCCTCACTCACTCACTCTCTCTTGTCCAATGATTTTTTTAATTATTCAATCAAAGTAGAACAACTTCAATGGGAAGAACAGAGAGACTCACCCCAGAATACCCCACGGGCAATTGTAGCGGATGACTCTTTTCTGTTCATAATTTTCTTATGGTCTTAACTATGATATCATAAACAGCTAAAAATTTTTAAAAAACTTGACATTTCAGGTTATTGTCCAATGGTTTTTCCCTGGGTAACTGCTAGTGAGAATAATAGAAGTAATACTTGTCTGTTGAAAATGTACAACCACATTAATAATATTTGTAGAAGATATTCACAATGAAAAAAGCAAACCTCGACTTGTGTGAGTGTAAACTGTAAGTCTTTTCTCTTAATTGTATATGTCTCTTTCACATGAACACAACCCCTTTCTACCAGTAACCAGAGGATTTTTTCCCCCTAGTTCTAATCCCACATTCACATATTAGGTTCCTTTTCTATTTCTTCTTGGTTCTCATATAAAATTATGCATTTCCTTTGCCTCCATTCTGTCTGGTAAAAGAGGAGGTTACTCATCCTGTGCAGTAACTGAGGTTCTTTGAGATAGTTATCCCGGTGGGTGCTCCAATTTAGGTGAATCTGTATCCCTGCACCTACAATCAGAGAATTTCAGTAGCAGTGCCTGGTTTCCTCACACATGGGCTGTCCCTCTCTTGCGCTGCCTGTGGCAGTTATACAGTGTTATGAGACCAACCCCACCCCAGTTCCTTCTCCACCACAGGAAACTCCAAAGTAGAGGGGAGGAGGGAGGGTACTGGACCACCCACAGGGACAACTATGCCAAAGAACCTCAGTTACTGCACCGTGTGAGTAACCTTCTCTTCTTCTTCAAGAAAAGTCCCTGTGGTTGCTCCACTTTAGTTGACTGTACAGCAGTGCCCCTCATTGGATGGAAGGGTCTTTGAAGTTGCAGTCGTGATGTCTAAGCAGAGCGTCTGATGTCAAGTCCTGCTCTATTGTATAGAGTTGGGTGAACGTGTAGGCTGACGCCAGGTTGCTGCTTTGCATAGGTCAATGGTGGGTACATTGTTGAGGAAGGCTATTGATGTAGCAAGCGATATGGTGGAGCATGTGAGGGGACTGTAGTTGTTGCTGGCAGTAGCAAAGGTCAATGCACCCAGAGAACCATTTCAAGAGCCTTTGTTTGGATATGGCATCTCTTTTAGATCTTTCTGTGATGGAGAGAAATAACTCTGATGACTTTCTAAAAGATTTAGTCCTGTCAACGTAAACATAAAATGCCTTCTGATACCCAGAGTATGAAACACCACTTCTCATCTGTTCCCATGACGATTTGGGAAGAATGACAGGAGATGGATAGGCTGGTTGAAGTGGAATGAGGAAGCTATTTTAGGTAAAAAAATTTGGATGTGGTCTTAGAGTAACCTTGTTTTCGAAGAATACTGTGTATGGGTGTGTGTGTCATGAAAGCCCCAAGTATTCCTACTTGCCTTGCAGATGTGATAGCAATGAGAAAGGCCACCTTCATCGAGAGGTAGAGAGGTGAACATATCACTAAAGGTTCAAACAGGGGCCCAGTAAGGGATTTTAGCACTAGATTAAGGTCCCATGGTGGAACAGGGGCTCCTATTTCAGGGTAAATGTTATGAAAACCATTTAGAAATAGTTGAGTGATAGGGTGGGTGAAGACCGAGAACTCACCAAAAATCATGGAAGGCCATGATTACTGCGAGGTGTACTCATGATTACTGTGGGGTGTACTCTTCTGATCGAGCTCACTGATAGACCCAGTGCCTTAAGTTACAGTATGTAATCTAATAACACTGATAAAAGAGAGGTAGTCACCACTGTTCGTCTATTCTGACACCATATGTGGAATTTCTTTCATTTGTGCAGATAAGTATATTGTGTAGTAGACCTTCTGCTATTTAACTGGCCCCTAACTTGCCCTAGATTTGAGGGGTGTGTATACCTCAGAATGTGATTAAGCTAATTGCAACCATATTATGTGCATTCAATCACCCTGAATTGTGCACTATACATAGTTAAGGGTTAATTTGGAGACAGGCTTTTAGAAGCAAGATCATATCTAGCTGGCAGTTTCTACTAATCAGAATGGGAGGAGGGAACAGACAAGTAAACAACTGAGACTGAAAACCTTGGTGTTTGGAAATCCTTGAGTCTAGACACATCTGATATTAGAAAGTTTATTGAAAGTTAAAAAAAGTGATGATCTAGTAGGGGTCATCATGACCAATGTGTTTTGTAGAAGTTAGTTATAAAAGATTAGCTAATAAAGTGTACTTTGGAGCAGCCCTCTGATGACATTTTGAGAGACTTTTTCCTGACACCCCTTTTCCCCGGTGGGTGAGCAACTGGCCACTGTGAACCTGCTGTTAATTACTCAATAGTTAGGTAAATATCTGGGATGTTCTAAACCTATTGCTTATGTTTGTGTGTGCTTAAATCTAATAAACTGCAGTTTTAAATAGAGCATGCTTACTAGCATGAATTTTATCAGACGGAATTGCTGTGTTTCTATTGAGTTATTCCTAACATTGCCTGGAGTGAAATAGTTACGTTGCTCCTGTTGGGGGTTCTGAAAACCCTGGATAACACTTACCTCCTCTGAACAGGTCATTCATTTCATTACCTTGGAACCATTGAGTAGCCATGCCTTCAGGTGGAGTACTGCCAAGTTTGGGTAGCAGACCTGGCCTGCATCCTGAGACAGGAGACGTGGAAGGAGGGGAAGAGCGTGTGATGGGCACACCATCATCTTCAACAGGTAAGGGAACCAGGTTTGCCTGGGCCATGTGGGCACTATTAAGATGACTCTGGATTTGTAAGTCCTTATCTTGTGTATGACCCTGGAATAGAAGAGGGGTGAGGGGAAAACATGTACAGTAGAGGTGCATCTCATTTGAGGAGAAAAGCATTGCCTAGAGACCAGGGTCCCAATCCTGCTCTCAAACAGAAGTGTGGGCACTTGGTATTTTAAGTTGTCACAAAGAGGTCTATGGTTGGGAACCCCTGGCATTTGAATAGCCTCTGTAGTACCCTGGTGTTTGTTTTCCACTCGTGATCCTAAGAAAATTTTCTGCTTAATGCCTCCACAGGCATCCTGGTAGGTAGAAGGGTGAGATATCAATGTTGTGGCAGATGCACCAGTTCCATAATTGAATCGCTTCTGTGCCCAGGGAGTAAGTCAGACAGTGCAGATGTAGTCTGGCATGCTTCTC
This sequence comes from Trachemys scripta elegans, assembly GCF_013100865.1. Classification (NCBI taxonomy): domain Eukaryota; kingdom Metazoa; phylum Chordata; order Testudines; family Emydidae; genus Trachemys; species Trachemys scripta. The sequence goes on from NC_048306.1 coordinate 35,347,679, forward strand.
GACAAATGTCATTGCTGGCATATGGCCTCACAGTTGGAGGCAGGTTCTGGCCAAAGTCTGTGGGCTGGTTTGTGTTGTAGCGATCAGATTGACTAGAGTGACAAATCTGTGTGGTGGTAGAGAGTCTATGGCTTCCAGTGAGTCAAGGAAAGCCCCAATGAAGTCTCTGTACAGGTGTGAGCATTGATTGTTGCTTGTGTATTTGTAGGTCCAGCTGTGTGAAGAGAGTGATTGACATTTTTATTGCTCTTTAGGTCTCTTCTCAGGTGGATGCTTTGAGTAAGCAATTGTCCAGATAGGGGAATAATATGACTTCTTGTCTATGGAAGTGAGCCATCACCACTGCAAGAACTTTTGAGAACACCCGTGGAGTCAGACAGGGCGAAAGGCAGTACTTTCTATTGGTAATGATTTTGCTCCAGGATAAATCTGAGCAACTTTCTGTGTGAAGGATGTATCGTAATGTGGAAATATCCTACCCATTTTTCTGATGTGCCATGCTGGGTGGAATGAAGTCAGATGGTCCCCAAAAGGATGGATGATTGTAGATGGTTCCAGCACTTGAAAATGAGGAGGCATCATGGGTCCTTGACAAAACCCTCAAACTGCTGTTTAGAGATGGGTTGTTGGGATGGGATTGGTCTCTGTCTTATGGATCTCTGTCTGTGTTTTTGCATGTCATATTGCCTCTGTGGTTGTGTGTATGGTACGGTTCTTGTTCTTTGCATTGAGAAGTATTTCCTCTGTTTTTTTATTTGTGTAAGCATACAGATGCCTAAGGTTCGAAGAGTCACCCTGGAGTCTTTTAATGGGTGCAGCATGTTAACTGAAAACAGCTTCAGTCCCTCGAATGGGAAGTCCTCGACAGTGGATTGTACCTCTTCGGGAAAACCAGAGAGGTGTACTCAGGAAGCTCAACACATGATTATGGCCAGGACAATGGAACATGCCGCTGTGTCTATTGAATCCATTGAGGCTTGTAAGGCTGTTCACGCTAAAAGGTGGCCCTCTGAGATGATTGCATTAAATTGTTGTTTTGTGTCCTCAGGGAGATAATCAATAAAGTCAGACATCTGAACACTTGGGGTATGTCTACACTACGAGAGTAGTTCAATTTTACTTAAATCGAATTTTTGGAATCGATATTGCAAAGTCGAACGTGTGTGTCCACACTAAGGACAGTAATTCGACTTTGTGAGTCCACACTAACAGAGAAAGCGTCGACATTGGAAGCGGTGCACTGTGGGCAGCTATCCCACAGTTCCTGCAGTCCCCGCTGCCCATTGGAATTCTGGGTCGAGCCGCCAATGCCTTCTGGGTAAAAAAATGTGTCGAGGGTGCTTTTGGGTAACTGTCGTCATCCGTCCATCACTCCCGCCCTCCCTCCCTGAAAGCGCCGGCGGGAAATCAGTTCGCGCACTTTTCTAGTCAGTGACAGCGTGGACGCCACAGCACTGCAAGCATGGAGCCCGCTGCGACCATCGCTGCAGTTGTGGCCGTTGTCAATGCCTCGCAGCTTATCATCCACCTTTCCCAGAGGCAGATGCAGATAAATCAGGCAAGGAGGCTACGGCACCGCAGTGAGGTCCTGAAGTCTGAGAGTAGCACAGACCTGTCAGAAAGCACGGGACCCAGCGCCGAGGACATCACGGTGGCAATGGGTCATGTGGATGTTGTGGAACGGCGATTCTGGGCCCGGGAAACAAGCACGGACTGGTGGGACCGCATAGTGCTGCAGGTCTGGGATGAATCCCAGTGGCTGCAAAACTTTCGCATGCGGAAGGGGACTTTCCTTGAACTTTGTGAGTTGCTGTCCCCTGCCCTGAAGCACAATGACACCCGGATGCGAGCAGCCCTGACTGTCCAGAAGCGAGTGGCCATAGCCCTCTGGAAGCTTGCAACGCCAGACAGCTACCGGTCAGTCGCGAACCACTTTGGCGTGGGCAAATCTACCGTGGGGGTTGTTGTGATGCAAGTAGCCAAGGCAATCGTTGATGTACTGCTGTCAAAGGTAGTGACCCTGGGAAACATGGAGGTGATCATAGATGGCTTCGCAGCGATGGGATTCCCAAACTGCGGTGGGGCCATAGATGGAACTCACATCCCTATCCTGGGACCGGACCACCAGGCCAGCCAGTACATTAATCGAAAGGGCTACTTTTCCATGGTGCTGCAAGCACTGGTGGACCACAGGGGATGTTTTACCAACATCTACGTCGGATGGCCGGGCAAGGTTCATGACGCTCGTGTTTTCAGGAACTCTGGTCTGTTTAGACGGCTGCAGGAAGGTACTTACTTCCCGGACCACAAAATAACTGTTGGGGATGTGGAGATGCCTATAGTCATCCTCGGGGACCCAGCCTACCCGCTAATGCCCTGGCTCATGAAGCCCTATACTGGCGCCCTGGACATTGAAAAAGAACTCTTCAACTACCGGCTGAGCAAGTGCAGAATGGTGGTGGAGTGTGCTTTTGGCCGTCTCAAGGGGAGATGGAGAAGCTTACTGACTCGCTGTGATCTCAGTGAAACCAATATCCCCATTGTTATAGCAGCTTGCTGTGTGCTCCACAATCTCTGTGAGAGCAAGGGGGAGACCTTTATGGCGGGGTGGGAGGTTGAGGCAAATAGCCTGGCTTCTGATTACGCCCAGCCAAACAGCCGGGTGATTAGAAGAGCCCAGCGGGACGCGCTGTGCATCCGGGAGGCTTTGAAAGCTAGGTTCCTGAGTGAGCAGGGTAACCTGTGACTTTTAAGTTTGTGTACAGAGAAGCTTAACCTGCCCCCATTTCTTTACCCAGTTAATGTTGACTATCCTCTCCAGTTACATACCCCCTTCACTCCCTTCCAACACACGTTTAAAAATAAAATCACTTCTACTTTGTTAATGAACACCGTTTTCTTTATTACTGTTTTCGCGGGAATGTTTTAAACCTGGGACGCAGACTGTGGTGGGGAGCGGGTGTAGTGTAGTGATGCAAATGACGCTTCTAAACTCCAGGAATGACAGGCTGCGCAGTGGTGGACTGGTTGTTTCAACGGATCCTGCCACCCCTCCTGATCGGGACTGTGTGTATGTGGGGGCTATGTCACTTTGTGGCAGGGGGAGGACGGTTACAGATCCCCTGCTGCGTGGCTCTGTGATCCAGGATAAGGACCGCTGCATAAGATCTGTAACTGCCCTCCCCCACCACAAAGTCACAGACCAACCCACCCCCCACCACAGAACATGAAAACCACCTCCCAGACTGACCAGGGTAACTAGTGACTGCACTGTGTATGTGCCCTGCTGCTGGACCTGCCCCCACCTATGTACCCTGCTAAAGGTGACTGTCCTGTCCAATTACCAACCCCCTTCCCCCCCTTCAGACAGACTCTCCTCCAAAAGAACATTATGGAAACAGTAATTAACAGAAACGTATTTTTTATTAGCAACTACACATGAAACTGGGGTGTGAAACTTGGACGGGGGCTTGTGTGAGGCGGGAAGGAAAGGACTTGTCAAATTTTGGGGAATGAGAGCCTTCTACTACTAGAGCAGTCTGCAGGGGTGGAGTGAGAGTTTGCACGGACTCTGCCGCCCCTCCTTCTTTGGACTTTGGGTGAGGGGGGTATGGGACTTGGTGGCGGGGGAGGGCGGGGCTCTGTCCTCCTGCCTCCGTTCCTGCAGAACATCCACAAGGCTCCGGAGCGTGTCCGTTTGCTCCCTCATTAGTCCAAGCAGCGTTTGAGTCGCCTGCTGGTCTTCCTGCCGCCACCTCTCCTCCCGTTCCATGTGTTATCGGTGCATTTGGGACAAGTTCGCCCTCCACTGGGTCTGCTGTGCTGCCTGGGCTCGGGAGCAGCCCATAAGTTCCGAGAACATGTCCTCCCGTGTCCTCTTCTTCCTACGCCTAATCTGCGCTAGCCTCTGGGACTGTGATGCCAGGCTAGGTTGTGAGACAGTCGCAGCTGTGGCTGTGGGAATGGGAAAAAGGGAGTGAATTCCTCAGAAAGATAAATGTAGTTGTGAACAAAGAACATAGTCTTTCTCTGTGAACAAGACCATGCACTGCACCTATCACATGCGCACTCAGGACAAGGTCGAATTCTCGGCCTTCGCATTCAGTGCCTGGGGTCTTGCACTGCAGATCTGAGAAGCGGGGCAGGACACCGGAATTTGTGTAGCGGACAGACATGGTAAGCCGTAGACTTGTGGCTGCTTAAAACTTTAATAGTAGCACTGGCCTCATTTCACATTGAAAGCAATGCCAGTCCCTGCTGCCAGCAATCCGGCAAGCAGGAATTCTGCCCCTGTCCCACCCCCTCGCGGCTGTGCCAGGGAAAGATCCCTGTATGCTGCCCCTCTCCCGCCTCCACCGTGTGGCTGCAAACCAGCGGTTACAGTTCTGTAAAGGAACGGACAAGCAGTCCCAATACTAACATTCCCCTACCTAATTCAAAGCAGGTCACCATGAGCGACATCACCCTGATGAGGATCTCAGACACTGATAAAGAAAGAATGCTTCAGGAAAGACCAGGGCCATATGCCGCCATGCTCTGCAGGGCAATGATCCCGGAGTACTTGATTGTCTCCTGGTGCGGAAACGTTTCATACCACGAAGGACCCAATAAGGCCGCTCTCCCCAGGAACCTGATGCAAAGGCTTTCCAATTATCTCCAGGAGAGCTTCCTCGAGATGTCCCAGGAGGATTTCTGCTCTTCCCCGGACATATAGACCGCATTTTATTGTAGCTGCACTGGCAGGGACTAAACAGTAGAGCAGCTTGGGCAGAACAATCATGCTAAACCGGACATTGTTAGATTTTTTTTCAAGAGTTGCACTGCCCAGGACTGAAATGTTAAGCGCCTAGGGCAAACTAATCATGAGAAACCCATTGTTGTTATTCTTAATATTCCTGTTCTGTTAAAAATAAATGTTTAGATGTTTAAAACACTTACTGGCTGATCCTTCCCCAGATTCTGTGTCTGGGTTAACGGCTGGGGACGGTTGGTAGGGGATCTCTGTAAGGGTGATGAAGAGATCCTGGCTGTCAGGGAAATCAGCGTTGTAAGCGCTGTCGACTGCCTCGTCCTCCTCATCTCCTTCCTCATCTTCCCTGTCCGCTAACATATCCGAGGAACCGGCCGTGGACAATATCCCATCCTCAGAGTCCACGGTCAGTGGTGGGGTAGTGGTGGCGGCCGCACCTAGGATGGAATGCAGTGCCTCGTAGAAACGGCATGTCTGCGGCCAGGATCCGGAGCGTCCGTTTGCCTCTTTGGTCTTCTGGTAGCCTTGTCTCAGCTCCTTGATTTTCACGCGGCACTGCGTTGCATCCCGGCTGTATCCTCTCTCTGCCATGTCTTTAGAGATCTTCTCATAGATCTTTGCATTCCGTCTTTTGGAGCGCAGCTCGGAAAGCATGGACTCATCGCTCCACACAGCAATCAGATCCAAGACTTCCCGATCAGTCCATGCTGGGGCCCTCTTTCTATTCTGAGATTGCACGGCCATCTCTACTGGAGAGCTCTGCATCGTTGCCAGTGCTGCTGAGCTCGCCACGATGTCCAAACAGGAAATGAGATTCAAACTGGCCAGACAGGAAAAGGAATTCCAATTTTCCCGGGGCTTTTCCTGTGTGGCTGGTCAGAGCATCCGAGCTCGGACTGCTGGCCAGAGCATCAACAGAGTGGTGCACTGTGGGATAGCTCCCGGAGCTATTACCGTCGATTTCCATCCACACCTAGCCTAATTCGACATGGCCATGTCGAATTTAGCGCTACTCCCCTCGTTGGGGAAGAGTACAGAAGTCGAATTTAAGAGACCTCTATGTCGAACTAAATAGCTTCGTGGTGTGGACAGGTGCAGGGTTAATTCGATGTAACGGCGCTAACTTCGACATAAACGCCTAGTGTAGACCAGGCCTTGGAGTGGTTATATTAGGTATTAATGCCTCATAATTGGCAATCTTGAACTGTAAGGTTGCAGGTGAGTAGGCCTTACATTCAAAAGGGTCTAACCATTTCCAGTCCCTATCCTATAGGGTGGATCTGGAGTGATGTTGTCTGCTCTGCTCATTCACGGCCTCTACAACCAGAGAGCTTGGGGTGGGGTGTGAAAATAAAAATTCCATTCTCTTGGAAGGAACGTAATATTTTTTGTCTGCTCTTTTGCACGTGGGTGAAATTGTCACTGGGGGTCTACCAGATGATTTTGGCTGGGTCCAGGAGTGCTTCCTTTAATCGGGAGAGCAATCTTGAAGGAAGTTAATGTTTGTAGGATGTCCAGAACTTACGTTGGGATTCTGCTATTTCTTCCAGAGTTATCTCCAGTGATTCTGTAATCCTCTTAAACAGTTCTTGAAACTATTTAAAATCATCACCCGTTGTAGGTGGTGGTGGCATGACAGCTTCATGAGGAGAGGCGGAGGAAAAATTGGCAGCTGGGTGACCTCTTGATCAGAAGTCTCTTCCAGTGGCTCTTCCGGCGGTTCAGAGGGTCTGGGTATGGGGAATGTCTAGACTTCTCTCTGTGGGTAATGGCAAATTTAGGATTGTGGTCATGGTACATGGCCCATGGGTTCCAGTAGGGCCACTGTGGTGGGAATGGCATTGGTGGTGGAATCCATGTATGCCTGTCCTACCCACATGTTTCAGGTCTGGAGTGATGTTCAGGTTGTTGTGGTAGACCTGGTCTGGTAGCTGTCTGGATGTGCAAGGAGTGGCACAAAGTGTAGATCTCCTCTTTCTCCTCCTCCTCCTCCTCCTCATCATCATCACAGGAGAAACTAAGGCTTGGTCTACACTACCCCCCTAATTCGAACTAAGGTACGCAACTTCAGCTACGTGAATAACGTAGCTGAAGTTCGAAGTACCTTAGTTCGAATTAGTTCGAACTTACCTTGGTCCACACTCGGCAGGCAGGCTCCCCCGTCGACTCCGCGGTACTCCTCTCGGCGAGCTGGAGTACCGCAGTCGACGGCGAGCACTTCCGGGTTCGACTTATCATGTCCAGACTAGACGCGATAAGTCGAACCCAGAAGTTCGATTTCCAGCCGTCGAACTACCGGGTAAGTGTAGCCAAGGCCTAAGAGCTGACCTGGATGGTGATGTAAGTTGGTAGAGTGCCGAGCGTGCTGGAGTAACATCGGTACCAAGGAGAGGAGATTCCGGTGCTGAAGAGACTAGAAGTTCTTTGTGCCAGAGAAATTGTTGCAGTTCTGAGAGCATCGGGACTGAGGAGGGTGGTGTTTGCAGTGTCATTGAAACCACAGATGTTAGTACCAAGAATTGCACTCGATTCGCTATGAAGGCAGAAGGTGACGCCACAGACTGCAGCGCTGAAGAGCTGCTTGATGCCACATGTTTGAGCATAAGAACATAAGAACAGCCATACTGGGTCAGACCAAAGGTCCATCAAGCCCAGTATCCTGTTCTCTGACAGTGGCCAATGGCAGGTGCCCCAAAGAGAATGAACAGACAGGTTATCATCAAGTGATTTATACCCTGTCACCAGCTTCTGGCAAACAGAGACTAGGGACACCATTCCTGCCCATCCTGGCTAATAGCCATTGATGGATCTATCTTCCATGAATCTATCTAGCTCCCTGTTGAACCCTGTTATAGTATTGGCCTTCACAATACCCTCTGGCAAGGAGTTCAAGAGGTTGACAGTGCGTTGCGTGAAAAAATACGTTCTTGTTTTTGTTTTAAACCTGCTACCTATTAATTTCATTTGTTGACTCCTTGTTCTTGTATTATGAGAAGGAGTAAATAACACTTCCTTCTTTACTTTCTCTATACCACTCACAATTTTATAGACCTCTATCATATCCCTTTGTTGCCTCTTTTCCAAGCTGAAAAGTCCCAGTCTTATTAATTTCTCCTCATACAGAAGCCGTTCTATACCCCTAATCATTTTTGTTGCCCTTTTCCAATTCCAATATATCTTTTTTGAGATGGGGCGACCACATCTGCACGCAATATTCAAGGTGTGGGCATATCACATTTATATAGAGGCAATATGATATTTTCTGTCTTATTATCTATCCCTTTCTTGATGATTCCCAACATTCTGTTCACTCTTTTGACTGCCACTGCACATTGACTAGATGATTTCAGAGAACTGTCCACAATGACGCCAAGATCTCTTTCTTGAGTGGTAACAGCTAATTTAGACCCCAATATTGTATATGTATAGTTAGGATTATGTTTTCCAATGTGCATTACTTTGCAGTTATCAACATTAAATTTCATCTGCCATTTTGTTGTCCAGTCACCCAGTTTTGTGAGATCCTTTTGTAGCTCTTCACAGTCTGCCTGGGACTTAATTATCTTGAGTAGTTTTGTATCATCTTCAAATTTTGCCACCTCACTCTTTACCCCTTTTTCCAGATCATTTATGAATATGTTAAATAGGAGTGGGCCCAGTACAGATCCCTGGGGGACACCACTATTTACCTCTCTCCATTCTGAAAACTGACCATTTATTCCTACCCTTTGTTTCCTATCTTTTAACCAGTCACCAATCCATGAGAGGACCTTCCCTCTTATCCCATGACAGCTTACTTTGCTTAAAAGCCTTTGGTGAGGGATCTTGTCAACGGCTTTCTGAAAATCTAAATCCACTAAATCCACTGGATCTCCTTTGTCCACATGCTTGTTGACTTCCTCAAAGAATTCTAGTAGATTGGTGAGGCATGATTTCCCTTTACAAAAACCATGTTTACTATTTCCCAACAAATTATGTTCATCTATGTGTCTGATAATTTTGTTCTTTATGATAGTTTCAACCAATTTGCCCGGTACTGAAGTGAAGTTTACTGGCCTGTAATTGCCAGGGTCACCTCTGGAGCCCTTTTTAAAAATTGATGTCACGTTAGCTATCCTCCAGTCATTTGGTACAGAAGCTGATTTAAATGATAGGTTACAAGTGACAGTTAGTAGTCCTGGAATTTCACATTTGAGTTCCTTCAGAACTCTTGGGTGAATACCATCAGGTCCTGGAGACTTATTACCGTTTAGTTTATCAATTTGTTCCAAAACTTCCTCTAATGGCACCTCAATTTGGGACAGTTCCTCAGATCTCTCACGCAAAAAGAATGGCTCAGGTTTGGGAATCTCCCTCACATCCTCAACAGTGAAGACCGATGCAAAGAATTCATTTAGTTTCTCTGCAATGGCCTTATCATCTTTGAGTTCTCCTTTAGCATCTCGATCGTCCAGTGGTCCCACTTGTTGTTTAGCAGGCTTTCTGCTTCTGATGTATTTAAAAAAATCTTTGTTATTACCTTTGGAGTCTTTGTTTGGCTCTGGCAATACCACGGAAGGGATGGCAAGCTTTCCCTTGCTGCTTCTCTCAGAGCCTGCCAACTTAACGTCTTTTACTTGCACGGTAACTGCAGTACAAGAGGGTTCCACCACCTCAGAGGTAGTCTGCCTCAGTGCAGTTGGTACTGATGGTGTCTGACAGGTCAAGGATCATCTCTTTCTGGTAGATTCCTGGGAAGGGGAAGTCGTAGCCTACTTCTTCACCATCTCTTTGGAGGAGTGCTCTTTCCCTGAGAATGTGGCGGAGAATGTCTGTCAGGCATCACCACTGGAGACTGGTGCCCAGGAGGGGTCCGCGATCTTGGATAGGATACTGGGTGCAGAAACTTCTCCATCAGGAGAAGCTTTAACTTAAGATCCCTCGCCTTTCTTAAAATTATGGCAGAGGGAGTACTTTTGCGGTATGTATGTCTTGCCAAGACAACAGACACACTGCGAGTGCCTGTCAAAGACTGGGATTTACTCCTGGTAACTTTGGCAGCTTTCAAACCCGGCGATCTGGGTATGACCCTTAGAATAGGCTTTCTCCCATTGAGAGAGGGTATCTACACTATACTAAAGGGTTTAATAAGAAAATGAAACTTGACCTACTCAGAAAAATATTTTCCCTAAGAAAAATTAACTGGGGAAGAGAAAGGATAGCTAAAACTAGTAACTAGCTAGTTACTGGATTCTAAAAACCACGAATCTAAATTATTTATTAAGATAAGGTAAACTCGGAGGCACTGCTGATTGCTCCATCTTAAGCCAAGGGTAACAGACAAGGAACTGAAGGGGAGGGTAGTTGATCGCACAGCGATATGTAACCACCACAGGCATCATGAGACAGGGACAGCGCATGTGCAACGCAGGGATGTAGATTCACCTAAGGTAAAGCACCCAGAGGGACACTCCTCAAAGAAGAATATAAAGCTATCCTGCTCTAATTATAGGGACTCATCAGTACAGAGTTTACTTGCAGATTCCCTTTATTATTGTATACATAACAGGCCAGGACTTTTACAACATCACTGATTAGGATGGTTTGCTAGTCAGTAAAAGTATTTGCAGGTGTGAGGGGTTTGTCTTTTCCTTTTTTACAGGGTCTTGGGATCACAGATTAATTTTGTGATGGAAATGTTACTGCTGACTCATGCATGTATGGTCCCATCTCCTTTTCCTTTGAACTGGAAACAGATTATGACCCAGGCTCTGAAAGGCATGTGCATGACGCAGAAGCTTACATGTTGGAAATCTCTGAAAAGGGACTGAAAGGACACAGAGATTGAACTAACCTCCCAAGCCCTACCTATGGTTTCTCTAGTGTTCAATCAATATTGTCTAGGCTACACAGGGAAATTTACACACTGTCACTTCCTATATCATAGCTATTGAATGAATAAATGGATCTCAGTTTCCAGGGCTCCAGTTTTCAGCACTGTTTTGGAGCAATTCATTCACTGGACCAGGCCAAAAAGTATTTTTAATGTGTTAGGGTCTCTCGCCTAACCCCCTTTTTTGGTCAAAGTTTGAAACAAAATATTTAGACCAGCTCTGTCAGTCACACACAAAAATGAAAAAGAGAAACACTGCAGCCAATGTTAGAACCCTTCCCTCATCCTTCCTTTAGAAATTCAATGGCTTGGAAAGTTCTTACTCTACCCATTTTTTTACCTTGGGACAGGACATTTATTTATATTTAAATTCTGGAACCATCAATGCTAGAATGCTCTAATCCAACCAGAGTATACTCCAAGGAGTTCATAAGCCTATGGTGATGAGCATCCTAAAATTAATGATTAACACACCTTTCACTGTAATTCCAAATCTCAAAGCCATGTGTTAGTGCAGGTGACTTGACTCAGGATTCCTGGTTTTAATTCTGTGCTCCGTCACTGACATGTTGCAGCACCTTGGGCCTGGAGGCCATTTAACCTTTCTGCACCTCGCTTTCCCAGCCATACAAGGGGTATATCATTTACATGCGGTATTTTGCAGGGGTTTCGTGAGTCTTAATATGTGTGACGTGCTTAAAGATCAGTTAGTGAATAAATCCAAATTATTAATTCCTATCAGTTCAGCACATTTGCTTTTTTAAAACCATAATTTGACTTGCTGGACTTTGGAATCCATGTGTTGGTAAGGGATGAGGCGGGCTTACTTAGATGTTAGGAACTTTTTTACCCCAATATTTTGTATTAAGTATTGAATTTAGCTTTTACGTCTTTAAATATTATACTTTTTGTGAAGTTAACTTGCTTTTCTATGGCACTCACTGGGTAAAAAACTGAGAAACTGTATTCCATAGGCTAATGGGATTAGCAACCCAGACTCAATAAAATTCATGTAAAACATCTATATGCACACACAAATATATTTCCTCTCAACTTATTTAAATTGTGTCTGGAGGGTACAGGTGGTTAGGAGCAGCTAGATTGTGGCATGGGGATCTGTTTCATGTCTTTTCAAAATGGAGACAGGAGAACAACTCAAACAATAAAAAAAAAGAAAGAGAAAAGATGGCAATGAAGTTGTGTTGACAAGCAGAAAGCAAGAGAGGCCATAAGTAATGCACAGTCACAGTGAGCAATATTTTGAAAAATTTATTTGATTGCTATTGAATGGTACTTGCTGGATAAAGCTTCATCATGATAAAAAATTAATAGTTCACTATTCTTTACCATCAATCATATTAAGATGGAACATGGAATGCTGCAGTTTCAGCTCAAAATAATTTCTTTAATAGACTTTGCATTATGGATATTTATTTGCTATGTTACTGCTGCTATTTCTTGTTCTATTTAGAGATCATAAGAAAAGTATAAAACGATATTCACCACGTCCATAGATGCAGTCTGAAAAAGAGGAGAGAGATTGAGAGTTATTTAAGGGTTAATTACTCTGGTGTTTTCTGTGTATTGCTGTGCAGTTTTAATGAGTTGCATGTCATCCAAAACATGGATCTTTGATACTTGTATTTTTACAGATGTGTTGACAGCTACACAAACTTATAAAATCTGAAGTGTTATCATGGTACTGAAACTACATACTGGAGCTTCAAGTTACCCAGCTAATTAGATCAATTGCCATTTCCTTGCCTCATCAGGTGAAAGGGTTGATGTATAATACACATGTTTTCTGTAACAGTCCTATGAAAGTCAAAACTAGTTCACTGTTGTGAACTTACTATACAAATATAGCTAATCCCATACTTTCTCTTAAAATGTCTGAATTAAAATAGCATAGAAGGGAATATTTGTGCAAATAATTCTGATCTTAATACCTAGTTTAGATCCTGAAATGAAGTATATTTAAAGATGATGCCACCCTATGTGTGAGACAGAAAAACCCCTTCGTATGCTCACTCCATAATTCGGCCCCGAGATATGATGGTATGAAGGGTTTGATCAGTAGTAGTATTTCAGACCTGGTATTAGAGTTTCCACACTTCACAGCATTTTTTTTTTTTAATTTTCCTTTTCTGACTTCTCCCCAACCTTCCTGTTCAAGGAGTCCTGCTTCCTCCCTACATTTGACTGAGTGGAAATTTCAACCACTCTATTCTCTATCAGTATTTTATTACTTTGAAATTCTAGCCTAGCCTACTCTTTGAGCACAGCTGCAAGCTACACTGATAATGCATCAGAGAGTCCAGACACCCACAGTCAGGACAGCAGTGCTGATAGAAAAAGCACAAAAGCCGAGCAATATGTCCCCTCTACCTCAAGGAAATGAATATATTGCTATTATAATCATCCAAGGCCAAGATGTAAGAATCACAAAGGTTGTTTATAAATCTTGATATATACTAATGCCCTGTGACACTAACCGGAGGTCAGTTTTTAGGGGCTGCAAAGTCTATAGGCAGAAACTCCCTGATTTGGGAACCTAATAAGCATCAAGGCTAACCTCAGCTTTCATTTGAAAAAGAAAAAGAAATCTCTAAGTCTCCTTCCTTAAAAATAAAGTTAAGTCTTCTGAAGAGACTCAAGAAGACTACAGGTATCTACACATTTTTTCATATCCCCTCCAAACCACTTTTTCCCCAGAGTAATATGGAAGTAGAGCAAGCCATTAAAATGCTTAGGCAAGCCCTTGTGAAATCCCCAGATCCTTATCTTGTGCACAACTTAGCATTTAACTCTTCTCACTAATTGATTCCAAAAGTAGCTGGGGAGGCAAAGGGGAGGAAGGGGGCATTTTCTGATGGCAAACTACAAGTTGCTGAAGTTCTCAGTCAAATCTACTCAGAAATAATTTTGGCTAATAGATTAAGCAAAAAACTAAAAGCATGGAAACTTCAAACAAGGACAATTACACTGGTTTTAATCCAACCCCACTAACATTTCCTTTAAAATCAGACAGACATGGTCATTATAAAGAGATGCAATGTTCAGCTTCTGAGTTAAGTATCTTGTCAATGTTGCCCATACGGTTTCTGCTGGAAGTCTAAAAATAAGAGCAGTGACTGAACATAGGCATCTGAGTTCCCATACAGCAGCATGTATCAGTACCTCATCTCTGCCTGGTCTCAGAAATATAACTCATATCTGACCCAAGACTTTATGTATTCCAGTATGTAAAGATTTAGTAATTTAACACCACCACAAATTCTTTAAAGACATTAAATGAAAAGATCACAGTCCTATTAAATTAAAGCAGTAAAATACTGTATGCATCATTTATTTAACTCTGGCAGTTTTGTTCCACACTTACTGAAACAGAACACATTTCCACAAGAGATGCCCTCACAGCTCTCCACTGTTTTAAGATTAAGAATTATTGTTTGACCTTTTGTAAAAATATTAAGCACATAAAAAAGCAATAGTGAAACATACTCAGGAAGCTAATATATTATTCTTCATTCACTCATTTGGCAGAGTTTTCATTCATATTTTCACTTCCCACTACCTCAATCGACATAGTGTTGGCATCAGTCTTAAGTGATAGAAATTACAGCATATCAATTACATGATATGGCTCATCATAACAGAAAAGAGAACAGTGAACAACAGAAGACAGGAAAGAAAAGTAGGTGATGGCAGAAAAAAATCCAGATATTTTCAATAATGCTAATCTCAAAAGAAATAATGTCATATGTGAGGTATGTGCTGTATAGCAGTGAAGAAAAACTGGAACATAAAGGGTTTTAAATAAGCAATTTAATAAGAGAAATTATAACCTTATAAGTCTAATGCTTTCATTTACCACTACAAGGCTACTGATACTAAAAGGCTTTTCCAATATACTATATACACATAGGGGAATAGTTGATCAACTTCCTTTGAGTTTTCACCATCATTTGCAATTTTTTTCCCTGGCATTTTACTGCTTATAAGCTTACACTTTTGGGGATATATATTAAACATAATTTCTCCTGGTAGATACAACACTTTTTCACCTGCTGCAAGAGCATCAAGAATGGAATAAAATAATCAACCTTAGGGAATGACAAATCAGCATCTGAAGAATCTGGAGCACATTGAGTTTTATATACTCTCCAAAAAAAAATCCTATTTTGCATGGCTAGACCACATAGGAAAAATTGCTACTAAGGAAGAGTTAGTTATTTGAAAAATTATTCGACACAAATAAATGTAGAGTTATTAGAAACCCCATCTAGAAGTGGAATTTTGTAGCATTAATATAGACACAAAACTCAAATCAATTTCTTTCGTGCAGTTTTCCTAGAAATGTTATCAAGTGTAAATTTGGTTAAGTAGTCCAGGGGATATTGCTTACGCAAGTTGAAATATATTATCGATTCAGCCGAGGCTGAAGAGTTTTTGAGATGAAGAAATGGAAAAAGAGCATTGTAACCCTAAAATCACAGAGACTGATCTGAAGGTGTTTTCTGTGTTTCTTACTTTCTCATGCTTTATATCAGAGCCCGCATGTGCTGCAGATGTATATTTGTGAGGAGCTAACCTGACATTTAAAGTTGTTTTAAAAAACTTTAGAAATATCTGAAGTGGTTTATGGATGAAAAGAAATCATTTGGTTACAATCTAATTAAATTCAGGATGGCTGGCATGAATCTATGCTAAGTGTGTTTCAAGCTGTCTAAGGTTTATTTCCAGTCATCTAAAATAGAGTGTGATGGAAATAATGTATCATAAAGCATATCAGACCTCTATGTTTAACAGTATATCTAAGTGTTTAAAGTGACTGTGTGTTGTCAGTCATCTTTAAAACCAAAATATTTATCATACCAATACTTTTTAAAAAGAGGAGATTTTAAAACTGTAACATGATAGAGTAGCTGGTTAGGATTTCTACAAAGATACTGTGGTGTTTATTCAGTTTTCTGAATCGAACAATGATTTCCACCTATAATATTGTACTTATCAGATATGTCACACTATTAAAAAAGAAACATGGACACATACTTTATTTCTAATTCAGACCTGGAGCTTTTCAACATTTTGTCCATGTAGCCCAGATTTATTTATTGGGCACAGGCATAATTTCAAGTTAAACTCAAGATACTTTTTGATATCTTCCTTCAGAACTTGTTTCTATAAGATTCCAACATAATTCTGTGGGTTACTAGAATCACCTTGCTTCAGCAAAATTGCCTTCTGGATTGATTACAACACACTGTAAAAAAAGACTTGCAGCAACTGAAAGACCTCCCAGAGTTCTGTTTTGTAACTGGGTAATAACATAGATAAGTATCAGGGGATAGCCGTGTTAGTCTGTATCCCCAAAAACAACAAGGAGTCCGGTGGCACCTTAAAGACTAACAGATTTATTTGTGCATAAGCTTTTATGGGTAAAAAACCTCACTTCTACCCACAAAAGCTTATGCACAAATAAATCTGTTAGTCTTTAAGGTGCCACCGGACTCCTTGTTATTAACATAGATAAGCTACACTGTACTGAGTCTACTAGCATCACCATTACCTGTGAGAATATATTTCTGACATGGAGGTCATTTTCCAGTTGGAGGAGAAATTGATAAGGCACAATCAGGGTAGTGTAACTTGTTTATTTAGACTATATCCCTTTGGCCCCAAACAGCATGCAGGTAATCCCATTTCAGGAATCTCAGCCTCAACACTAACACCCAGTTTCCACTAAACAGCTGTGCACCAAGACTTGACTCTAGTGAGAAAGAGAATAAAGAAAAGAGCAAACTCACTTGCTGTTCACAAGAGCTCCACGCAAAAAACCTACCTCTAAGACAACCCCCATGACAGTATTTCTTCTGAAGACTGAACAATGTTTGCATGGTAAGAGAAAGAATGTGTAACAGGATGTGTAATAGTACCATCTAGTGATGCCTGCCGTAACAATGAAAGAAGTCTGAGCAATATTTTAGTGATTTTTCCCTGCTCTCCAGCAGGATTTTGTAAGTTTTAGCCAAGCCACTATAACCTACAAAGTTACAGATTGAAGTGTATCTACTTAGAATTTATATGTAATTAAAAAAGGCTGCATTAGCAGGAAACCAAAGTTTTAACAATTAACCATAGATTGTTTTTTCTTGTTTTTCAAGTACGAATGGAGGATTCCTGAGTATCTGAGAGCACAAAGATAATTTCATTGAACTGTTTTAAATTATTTGTTTCAGTGCTTATGAAAGGGGCCTGGATTGATTAAACAAATACAATAAATGCTAGTCTAAGACTTCCCATATTACTACACCTCAGTTCCTACAGAGAAGAAATAAACCTAGGAATTAACAAAATACAATTTCTCCACCCTTTCAGTGCCTGAAGTCTCTGTTAAGGGTGCTAATTAGGGTCAGTTATTTTGATGCTTTCATTCACTATGTGCCTACCTGGCACCAAAGTTGATGAAAATGATATTTAACATTTATACATAAAAGCTATGTATATTAGTCAAGATTTTTTTTCTCACTTAATGAGGTGCATATAATGAAGGTAATGTTTGAAATAAATTTTGGATTGGGAGAAAAGCGCCTCAGACAATATTTTCCAACTAAAGAGCCCAATCCTGAAAACCCATATTCATAGGCATCATCTCCGTTCAAATGATTGAGGATTATTCATGTGACCAAGAGCCCTTGATTTGCAATTGCCATTTCTGTTTCTTCCAGCTTTAGGAAAAAACTTTCCCTTCCAATAGAATCCAGTTGAAAAACCAGCAACAGATATTGCTAAGGGATGGGAAATTATCATTTATGTATGTGTAGTAAGGTCAACAAGGGAAATGCACAAATCATAGAATATCAGGGTTGGAAGTGACCTCAGGAGGTCATCTAGTCCAACCCCCTGCTCAAAGCAGGACCAATTCCCAACTAAATCATCCCAGCCAGGGCTTTGTCAAGCCAGGCCTTAAAAACCTCCAAGGAAGGAGATTCCACCACCTCCCTAGGTAACGCATTCCAGTGCTTCACCACCCTCCTAGTGAAATAGTGTTTCCTAATATCCAACCTAGACCTCCCCCACTGCAACTTGAGACCATTGCTCCTTGTTCTGTCATCTGCCACCACTGAGAACAGTCGAGCTCCATCCTTTTTGGAACCTCCCTTCAGGTAGTTGAAAGCAGCTATCAAATCCCCCCTCATTCTTCTCTTCTGGAGACTAAACAATCCCAGTTCCCTCAGCCTCTCCTCATAAGTCATGTGCTCCAGACCCCTAATCATTTTTGTTGCCCTCCACTGGACTCTTTCCAATATTTCCATATCCTTCTTGTAGTGTGGGGCCCAAAACTGGACACAGTACTCCAGATAAGGCCTCACCAATGTCGAATAAAGGGGAATGATTACGTTCCTCGATCTGCTGGCAATGCCCCTACTTATACAGCCCAAAATGCCATTAGCCTTCTTGGCAACAAGAGCACACTGTTGACTCATATCCAGCTTCTCGTCCACTGTGACCCCTAGGTCCTTTTCTGCAGAACTGCTACCTAGCCATTCGGTCCTTAGTCTGTAGCAGTGCATAGGATTCTTCCGTCCTAAGTGCAGGATTCTGCACTTGTCCTTGTTGAACCTCATCAGGTTTTTTTTGGCCCAATCCTCTAATTTGTCTAGGTCCCTCTGTATCTGATCCCTACCCTCCAGTGTATCTACCACGCCGCCCAGTTTAGTGTCATCTGCAAATTTGCTGAGAGTGCAGTCCACACCATCCTCCAGATCATTAATAAAGATATTAAACAAAACTGGCCCCAGGACTGACCCTTGGGGCACTCCGCTTGAAATCGGCTGCCAACTAGACATGGAGCCATTGATCACTACCCGTTGAGCCCGACGATCTAGCCAGCTTTCTATCCACCTTACAGTCCATTCATCCAGCCCATACTTCTTTAACTTGGTGGCAAGAATACTGTGGGAGACCGTATCAAAAGCTTTGCTAAAGTCAAGGAATAACACATCCACTGCTTTCTCCTCATCCACAGAGCCAGTTATCTCATCATAGAAGGCAATTAGGTTAGTCAGGCACGACTTCCCCTTGGTGAATCCATGCTGACTGTTCCTGATCACTTTCCGCTCCTCCAAGTGCTTCAGAATTGATTCCTTGAGGACTGCTCCATGATTTTTCCAGGGATTGAGGTGAGGCTGACTGGCCTGTAGTTCCCCGGATCCTCCTTCTTCCCTTTTTTAAAGATGGGCACTACATTAGCCTTTTTCCAGACATCTGGGACCTCCCCCGATCGCCATGAGTTTTCAAAGATGATGGCCAATGGCTCTGCAATCACATCCGCCAACTCCTTTAGCACCCTCGGATGCAGCGCATCCGGCCCCATGGATTTGTGCTCATCCAGTTTTTCTAAATAGTCCCGAACCACTTCTTTCTCCATGGAGGGCTAGTCACCTCCTCCCCATACTGTGCTGCCCAGTGCAGCAGTCTAGGAGCTGACCTTTTTTGTGAAGACAGAGGCAAAAAAAGCATTGAGTACATTAGCTTTTTCCACATCCTCTGTCACTAGGTTGCCTCCCTCATTCAGTAAGGGGCCCACACTTTCCTTGACTTTCTTCTTGCTGCTAACATACCTGAAGAAACCCTTCTTGTTACTCCAAGTGCGATTTGGCCTTCCAGATTTCCCTCTGGCATGCCTGAGCGATATTTTTATACTCCTCCCCGATCATTTGTCCAATCTTCCACTTCTTGTAAGCTTCTTTTTTGCGTTTAAGGTCAGCAAGGATTTCACTGTTAAGCCAAGCTAGTCGCCTGCCATATTTACTATTCTTTCTACACATCGGGATGGTTTGTTCCTGCAACCGCAATAAGGATTCTTTAAAATACAGCCAGCTCTCCTGGACCCCTTTGCCCTTTATGTTATTCTCCCAGGGGATCCTACCCATCTGTTCCCTGAGGGAGTCAAAGTCTGCTTTTCTGAAGTCCGGGGTCTGTATTCTGCTGTTCTCCTTTCTTCCTTGTGTCAGGATCCTGAACTCAACCATCTCATGGTCACTGCCTCCCAGGTTCCCATCCACTTTCACTTCCCCTACTAATTCTTCTCTGTTTGTGAGCAGCAGGTCAAGAAAAGCTCTGCCCCTAGTTGGTTCCTCCAGCACTTGCACCAGGAAATTGTCCCTTACACTTTCCAAAACTTCCTGGATTGTCTGTGCACCGCTGTATTGCTCTCCCAGCAGATATCAGGGTGATTAAAGTCTCCCATGAGAACCAGAACCTGCGATCTAGCAACTTCTGCTAGTTGCCGGAAGAAAGCCTCATCCACCTCATCCCCCTGGTCTGGTGGTCTTTAGCAGACTCTGACCACGACATCACCCTTGTTGCTCACACTTCTCAACTTTATCCAGAGACTCTCAGTTTTTCTGCAGTTTCATACCGGAGCTCTGAGCAGTCATACTCCTCTTTTACATACAACGCAACGCCCCCACCTTTTCTGCCCTGCCTGTTCTTCCTGAACAGTTTATATCCATCCATGACAGTACTCCAGTCATGTGAGTTGTCCCACCAAGTCTCTGTTATTCCAATCGCATCATAGTTCCCTGACTGTGCCAGGACTTCCAGTTCTCCCTGCTTGTTTCCCAGGCGTCTTGCATTTGTTTATAGGCACTTAAGATAACTCATTGATCGTCCTGCTTTCTCAGTATGAGACAGCAGTCCTCCCCTCTTATGCTCTCTTGCTCATGCTTCCTCCCAGGATCCCATTTCCCCACTTACCTCAGGGCTTTGGTCTCCTTCCCCCAGTGAACCTAGTTTAAAGCCCTCCTCACTAGGTTAGCCAGCCTGCTTGCGAAGATGCTCTTCCCTCTCTTCGTTAGGTGGAGCCCGTCTCTGCCTAGCACACCATCCCATGGTTGAAGAATCCAAAGCCTTCTCTCCGACACCACCTGCGTAGCCATTTGTTGACTTTCATGATTCGACGGTCTCTACCCCGGGCTTTTCCTTGCACAGACAGGATGGACAAGAACACCACTTGCACCTCAAACTCCTTTATCCTTCTTCTCAGAGCCACATAGTCTGCAGTGATCTGCTCAAGGTCATTCTTGGCAATATCATTGGTTCTCACGTGGAGAAGCAGGAAGAGGTAGCGATCCGAGGGCTTGATGAGTCTCGGCAGTCTCTCCATCACATCATGTATCCTACCTCCTGGCAAGCAGCAGACCTCTCGGTTTTCCTGGTCAGGGCGGCAGATAGATGACTCAGTCCCCCTGAGGAGGGAGTCCCCAACCACCACCACCCTCCTCCTCCTCTTGGGAGGAGTATTGAGATATAGTGTTACAGGTTGCAGTGTTGTTGTAGCAATGTTGGTCCCAGGGTATTAAAGAGGCAAGGTGGGTGAGGTAATACCTTTTTTTAGACCAAGGGGGGAGGTACTTAGGCATAGGCATAGTTTGACTTCTATTATGGGGAGGCAGGGCCCAGTGGGGGTTGTCCCTGTTCCACATAGCAGAACCTGGGGAGGAAGCACCATATTCACCCCTTGACTAACCTCAGCAGGCCACCCAGCCAGTCTGGGTTGGGGGAGGTGGGCATCACCAAAAATTAGAACTCAAGTGGGGTGTTCAGTTTACAAAGTTTGAAAACCACTCAGGGTGCAGGCAGAGGGTAGCTAGAGCCTGTGTGAAGGCAGGAGAGTAGCTGGGGGCTTTGTGCGGGCAGGGGGGTATTTCAGGCTGCAGGGAGAGGGGAGCGAGGGTCTGTGTTAAGTCAGGCTGCAGGCAGGGGAGTAGGTGAGGGTGCAGGGAGCAGAGCGCTCGGGGCTGCATATAGGCAGTGAGGTACCTCAGGGTTCAGGGACGGGGCTAGCTAGGAGTTGTGTGCCTGGAGGGTTGCGGTCGCTGCTTCCTGAGGGCTTTGCCGGGCCTATTATACTTGCTGCCCATGTCTATGCGGAGCTCTGTGTAAGCTTGAAAGCTTGTCTCTTTCACCAACAGAAGTTGGTCCCGTAAAATATATTGCCTCATGCACCTTGTCTTTCTAATATAGGGTTATTAATGTATAGCTCTATTTCATAGGGAAATACCGACCCCTTTGCAGTAGGACAGTTCAAGGCCCTATGCCATACTGAAGCACCCTGTTAAATACTCAAGTGGTGGGTAGGGTTTTGCCTGGGTCCTCTACAATGTAGTCAATTTCACTCATCCATTTTTCAGCAGTATCTGTGACACAAAGAAAGACAGGATTAGAATGCTCCCAAAGTGGTGTGAACTGTTGAAACAATTAATTCATAGCCTGCAGACATGGATTTAATATCTGATGAGGCATTAACTACATTCAAGTGACATTTCTGTGGGTTGAAAGGTAATTTCTCATACTTTATCAGCATTTGACAGTGGGCACTTAATCTGGCTAATCAGAAATGGATTATACCATCAGAATTGAGGCACTAAAATGCCTTAATAAATGTTTTTGATATGTTTTATTCATTTAAACAGTTGTGGCTCTGATAGGCATATTAAAAGACTGATTCCTTAAGTGCATTCTTCCTTTAACCATTCTTTGCATCTGTGAGTTACTCAGCTAAGTGGGATTTATTTTTACTGGGGTATATTTGGCAAAAATTTAAAAATAAAATATGGATTCTGAATACTGCAGCAGCAGAAACTCACTTGTTCACACCAATGATAAAAGCTTATCATAAAAATCTCATTGCTCATTTATTTTGACAACTCTAGTTTACCTTTAATTATTTATAATACTATTTCATAATGTAGCAGTATGAGTTCTGTAATATATTTTGTAAAATAATGAGTCCTAGTAATGCTAATCAGTAGATACAGAGACTTCTTAGATACAGGGGCTTAGTGAGGAAGGAGAATATCAAAGTGCTGATTAGAGAGGTTCTACTCTGTCTTTATTTACAGATATTTCACAAGTATAAGATTAAAATATGCAAAAAAAAAAAAAATCTGTTGCTCTCATCCCCTATGAGGTCAATACTTTTGAAAAAATGAACAATATAGACAGGAAATCCTAGCATTTCCTAAACCCATTTCTCGCTATCCAACAACATTTTTCCATGTTGTTGTTCATTCTGAGTCCCTTCTTGAGTGACAAATTGATTATAGGCAGATTATAGGCAGTTTAGATGCCTGTTGCGTGAAACAACACTTTCCTTCCTCACCCCTGAATAAATATACTTCGGGAAGTCAACTATGCAGACTGTCTTTACTAATACTATTGTCATTATAATGAATTACACTATTTGCTATGGTGAATTTTAGATCAGAATCAGTGTCTTGGATTCTTTGGAAATTCCACCCTAACAGCTTCAGACTTGCATCTGAAGAAGTGAGGTTCTTACCCACGAAAGCTTATGCTCCCAGTACTTCTGTTAGTCTCAAAGGTGCCACAGGACCCTCTGTTGCTTCTAACAGCTTTATTTATCCAACAGGTGTTTTCTGTTTTGTTGATCAAAAGAGCTTACTGAGTTTTTGGGTAACTTTTCCAAAATGGAGATGTTTATGACTTGGGCCACATCTATACTATAGACTTCTACTGGAACAGCTATGTCAGAGTGTGAAGATGTGTGATGCTGATAGACAGAATTGTGTCGGCAGAAGCCCCTGCATAGATACAGTTATACCAGCACTGGTTTAGCTTGTTTCTCTCAGGGTGTGTGTGTGTGTGTGTGTGTGTGTGTGTGTGTGTGTGTGTGTGTGTGTGTGTGTGTGTGTGTCTAGCATACTGGCATTCCTATACCAGCAAAGCCTGATCTGTGTCAACAGGCCTTCTTTATGTCACTTGATAATTTCAAATATAGAATTCTAATTCAATTTTTTTACACAGGATTTTTCAAAAATCAGCTGATTAAAAAGTGGAACAGAATAAAAATCCCATAGTTTAGCACCAACTACAGATGCAATCTTCAAGGAGCCAGACATACCACAATTTACTATGAACAAAAACACGCTTCTGGGTGGTGCAGTTTTCCCTGCATTGAGAAAAAGCCTTAATCTTTTTCAAAGCTCTGGCTCTTAACTCCCAAGTTACTCAGAAATCTCTCTGATCTTCGAAAACTAATGGCTACTTAAGAAGCAGAAGAGGGATGGGAGGAAAGCATTTTGCATTGAAATTTCTTTTAAAGAAATCTTTCATTGTAACTACATTACAGAAAAGGGGATGATGAAGTTTTGCTCTACTAAAGAAAGAAAAGAATAGATGAACATGTAAAGCATATGAACATAAGGCTGCAAGTGCACATTCTGTGCCTGATCCTGCAGAGTTCCCTGAGCTTTCAGCTCCCCTTGAAGTCAATGAAATCTGATCATGTTTCACACCTAGCAGGAAGTGCAAGCTCATGCCATTGTCTCTTGTTAAGTGGAAAGAGGCATCCTAATCTCCAGAACTGTTCAATAGGGTTATATACCTTTGTGAATAAACATTGTAGTATGCCCTTCGTATTCTGTTAGCCCTAGAGACTCAGGGTTGGCCAAAACTTAAAATTTACATCAACCCAGCGACGTCACTCAAGGGTGTGAAAAATTCACACCCGAGTGCCATAGTCAAGCCAACCTAACCCCCAGTGTAGACACTGCTAGCTCAGTGGAGGAATTCTTCCATTGATCTAGTTAGTGCTGCTCAGGGAAGTGGATTACCTAAATCCATACCTAAAACCCTTTTCATTGACATAGGAAACATCTGCACTACAGCACTGCACTGCAATGTAGACATGCCCTCACTGAAACACGTTTAAGAACACCAGGAAGAAAATATCAATTTAAGGTATGTGTTTATCTGGAATTAGGATATTTGGTTTTGGCCACAAAAAACATTTCCCTACCTTAAGAAGAGACATACCAGTATGCTGCAGTGTGAATGTGCTCTCTGCCCAGAGAGCAGGAGGGTCTATATGAAGGCATGCTCAGCACTCAGCAAGCTTACACAGTGATTTTTGTGTCTCCTGCTTGATGGCACCAACCACAGCCCTCCCTAAGTTCCACTTGGCACTCAAATTATTGCCTGCCAGATAAGAAGAATGCCATGAAAGTGGAAACCATCCATAGACACACATTTCTATGGGAAATCTCAGCAACCCCTCCCCAGAATGAAGGGAAACACCAGGGTACCTTTCAACATTCATAAATGATTCTTTAGCAAAAAAAAAAAAAAAAAGGAGAGGTGTGACAGAAGGCACATAAAGAATGAATTGTGTTGGTCTCATTACCCCTTGAAGTAGTGTTGACAATTTGTATCACTTCAAGTCTATCATTGCTAACAAAGCCCTTATTTGTGTTGCAACCACATATTCCTCTCTGTGTTCCTTTCGTCCAGCGCCACCACACTTTTCTGTTTACTGTGTCCTACCACCATCAACTTAAGAGCAAAAGCCAACCTTGTCTGGTAACGTTCTAACCACCTAATGCATCTAGTTGAATCACAATTATTACAATGTCTGCTATTGGGCTTATATTTCCAGTTTAGCTTTTTAAAAATAAAAAAACATCATGTATGTCTAATTCTTACATAAGTGTTTCTTGGGGTTTATGCATTAGAGACGCAGAATTACTGTTTTAGCAATGATTTTTTTCCTGCTCATATGAGGTGTTCTGCCAGACAGCCAACTTCCTCTTCCCCAACTCCCTAGCTTTACATTATATCCACTTGTCCACTCTCAGTCCACCACCACTTTAATCACATGCATCCCTGCTGCATAGTTTAGCATCCATGTGTTACTTAGCAAGAAGAATTATAATGCAGAAGAGAAATTGATTAGACAATGATAAAGTCCCAAATCCTTCAGACATCACAGAAGCATAACCATAAGCTGAAAAAATAAATTATTACAACAGATTTAAATAAGACAAGTTTCTCAACAACATTTCATAATTGTCAAAAAATGGGAATGTTTGTGAACAATACTATTGGAAGTTGCTATCACCTGACATCTGTGTAAACATAATAGGGTAATGGCTTTTTCATGCCAGTAAAATGCATTATTTCACAATAAGTGATAATATAACACCAACACACTCAGTGAAAGCATTGTTGTTCCTTTTGATCACTATTCATATTCAGAAAAAGGAGCTGGATCAGAATTTGCTAGAAATAAAGCTGCAATAAAGTACCGGAGTCTGAGATGTGCTGAGCAACTGCAGCTCTGATTTACTTGAATGGAAACTGTGCTTAAAACTGGATTTTGATAGGTGCATGGGATATTGCCAGGCCAGTATCATGGACATACTTAAGGATTTATTGTACAGAAACAAACAGGCTAACTTGCAGTTCTAAAAGTGACTGTTGTAGGGTGTGCCTGCCTGTAGCACCCCCTGCAGAGTAAGTGTGGCACTGCATAGTCTCTGCCTGTTTTGCTTCTCAGGAAGCTAGTAACTCCACATCAGGCACCCTAGACATTTGACTCAATAATACTTCCGTGGATGGTTCATTATAAACACCTCTTATGAAAGGGTCCATAACAAAAAGTCCCAAATAAACAAAAAATGCTTCTGGCTTTGATGGTTCCTCTGAGCTCTGTTCCCAGTCTCCTCCAGGTTCTCTCTCTACCAGTACATCTACATGGGAATAAAACCTTCCTCCACCCTCACAAGGTCCCAGAACTTGGGCTCCAAGTCTGAATGTGTACACAGCAAATTTTCAGCCCCAGAGCCCAAGCCCCATGAACCTGAGTCAGCTGACCAGGGCCAGCCATGAGTTTTTTAGCCCTGTGTAGACATACCTTAAGTCTTTCCTCATGGAAGAAGCCCCAGTCCTTGTGCTGGAGCTGGGTAATACAAGCAAGTATTGTCCTTCTCCTTATCCGGAGTCTCCAGCTCTTCTCCTGGCACTGGGTTGCCACTCAACCCACTGCAGGGCCCTTGCCAGCTTCTCCCTCAGCTGGTCCCATTTAATCCTCAGGCTCATAGGGTTTGAGAGCCTCCTCCTGCTGGTGTCTGCCCAGCTACATGGAGTTGGTAGCATTTATACTTGTCCCAATCTCTCAGCTCCTCACTTGCCTGGGTGAGAGGGGAGCCTTACCTGCCCTCTCTGGAAAGCTTCTGGCCCTTGGCCCTTAGAAACAGTAACAGGATTTCCTCCTGAATGCTGCTCACGTCCTCTCTCCCAGCATCTGCCAGGTCCTTGTATCTATAATCAGACCTATATTTTTACAGGTATTCCCATATCACCACTGCCCGGATGAGACTTTTCAACTCTTAAACATTTGTTCATTCTGAGTCCCTTCTTGAGTGACAAGTTGATTATAGGCAGATTATAGGCAGTTTTCCTTTAGATGCCTGTTGCATGAAACAACACTTTCCTTCCTCACCCCTGAATAAATATACTTCGGGAAGTCAACTATGCAGACTGTCTTTGCTACAAACTATTGTCCTTATGATGAATTAGACTATTTGCTATGGTGAATTTTAAAATAGAATCAGTATCTTGGATTCATGAAGTTCCACATATATTGTGTCTTAAGTTACTTTGTCCCTGATTGTACAATGAGCTCTGCAGATACAGACCACTGCACAGCCCCAGTGAAGTTAATGGGGCTCTGTGTGGGTGTAGGGGCATACTGCTTGGGCCTCACTGGAGGAATAGGACTTACTGAAAATAAAGAAACTTGACTCTGAATGCACATGGGGAGAAGATTCTCCCAGTAGCCAGAGACTGGTTTTAGATTGTATCTTATGTAGCAGAACCACACCCAAGAACAGCCCTCAACATTTTGCTGTTTTTTGACACCCAGAATGGGGAAGATTTCTTGTGCCCCTCTTCCCTCCCCCTGACCCACCAAGCCAAAAAAAGTAAACATGACCAAGCACAGAGTGATATGGTGCCCCCAGAAGTTGGCACCCACATTGATCATACTGCTTACTCACCACGAAGGCAAACCTTGACCACACTTAAAGATGGACAAGAGTGACAATGTATGCCCGCCTTCTCCCCCCTCCTCCCCCTTGCAGAGTTACAGACATTTTGGGACAAATTCTCAAAAGGGCCTAACGGAGGTGTGTGCTCAATTCCTAGCCACTTCTTAAACCCCACTTCAGTCTGCAGTGGTACTTGAGTCATGCCTGGGAGTTGGGCACCTAACTCCCTTAGGCCTCTTTGAAAATACCAGCCAAAAATGACTAATCACTTCTGAATTTCCCTCATATTTTGGCCTTTTCCTTTGGTTCAATGGCTCGCCCACAACATGGGAGCTTTTCTACTCCCGTTTTTCCTTCTTTAAAAGGTCAAAATGTGAAAGTCACTGAGTTGCGCCCATTTATGGGGAACAGTCACATATGACAGGCTGCCACGATTAATTAGACAGTATGTTTGAAGCTCACAATATTAATCAGAAATATCTCTGTGAGCACTAATGATACGATTACTGGTATGGAATGTAGTTCAGACACAGTTAGCTACTAGTGCAGAACAACTTTCCATAGCCTTTCTTATTATAAATATATAATCTTCCAAGTAAAGTGCACACTAAACATTACCAATAACTAGAAGCTTGGAAGGGTGACAAAATAAGCCTGCAGGAGAGAAAACCTTCAGGGCAGATTAATCAATTGCCTAATATCACACATTAGGATCATTCTCAAAGGAACAAAAGGAGTTGGTTGAACCCTGAGCTTACCCCTCTCTGCAGGTGCACCACTGGTGTAGCCAATAGGATCTTCTGACCATCAAAAATAATCAGCAGAGACCATCCAGCCTTTGCCCATTAGTTAGAGACAGTGGCAGAGTCAGGTTTTGGAGGTGATGTGTCATTGGTAGTGGGATGGAAAATGAGCCCACCCAGCACTCAGCAGCAGCTCCTGTCCCGTGGCTCCCCACTCTGATCATTGTAACCTGGCTTATGGGGTAACAGTGCTATTCTGTGTTGGCCAGACTGCCATCCATCCCAATGGAGAAACGGCTGGACCAAATTAGAATGTCTGGCATAGTGACATTGGGTAAGGGGTTACAGTCCCATGGGATCCTGTGTGTCATGTTGCACCATTTGGATTGGGGAACCAGGCCCAGCTTCAAGGGGCAGAAGCTCTGCCCCCCTAGTAGCTCCACCACTGGAAAGAGATCACTGTCCAACAAAACTACTGTAGCCTCCATACTCAAGTCAAAAACCAGACTGAAAGTCTGTGGATACTAGGTGATTTCAGAGCTCTCTTTCCATTGGCTACCCATTCTCGGGAAAGAATGGCCGTTGACAAAAAAGTGAATGCCAAACTTGCCAATATGGTAACAGCTGGTTTTAAGCTGTTCACTCTTTGAAAGGAAGTTAGCAGTTGGCTCTAAAACTGGGGGCTATTATTAAATTCTTGCAATAATGGCCCCAGTTCCAAACATCCCACTAGCTTTTTCTAGGCAGGAGGCGTTTCTCTCCCCTGACATTCTCATATAATCAAGCCCAAAATATGTGACTTTGTGCAGAAAATGGTATTGAGTCTTCATTTGCCATTACAATATTTTGTTATAGAAATAGATTATATCTATATGGGTATCAGGACCTTCCTATGTGTAATCCCAAAAGCTAGAAGTCTTAGTGAGATGGAACTCTCAGCTTCCTCTACAGGGAAATAGCCCTGGGAGGTTCTGTTCCATTTCTGACATCCTATGTGGCTGGAGGAGTACAGGTCTATTAGAGGCCCTAGATGGAGATGGAGTCCCCATTCCACGCTATTATTGGGGCAAAGTCATGGTTGTTCCTGAGATCTGGTTCCATGCACAAAAAGTCCTGCACTGTTTCCCCGTGGTCCACATGACTGGGTATGAGAGCTGGGGAATCCCCAGCAGTTAACTGCATGACTTGTAAGTTTCCAATTTTCCTCAAATATCCATGATCACAGAGACATCTCCCCTTAGCATTTATTTGTGTTCACTACTAACAAAGGGGGAAGGAGGAAAAAACCCAAACAATCAACAAAACCCACCAAATTCATCCCTCATGCTCATCCATCTCCAATTAAATCAACCCTGGATATTACTGCGGGCATGAAACTGATCTCAGACATGGATGGTCAGTCCTGAATTCAGTTCAGTTTTATAAAATCTCCCAAAATCCATTTTGAGGATTACTAATCCCTTCTTACTCTAAACTGTAGTTAGGAGGATGACCTACCTTAGTATAAAACGTGTGCTGCTACCTACATTTGAAATGAGCCATATTAATCTTAAACAGGAATCTTCTTTCACAGCTACTTTTTAACTCCCCTCTGTAAGTGTACCAAGAGCAGAATCTGGCTGCTTGTATATTAAAGTAACATATCAAATTCTGTTAAATCTGTGCAACCCCACTTTACTTAATGGAGTTACATAGGTTTGACTGAATGTAGAACCTCGCACATTGGCAATACTGCAGTAGTATAGGAGCAAGGGTCTTAAAAGCTTCAAGATTAAGAAGAGCTATTTTGAGGACATATTGTCACTTTATATTATTAATCAGGAAGCACCACTGTAAGTGTAACACCCCTGTGTTTATATCTGAAAGGAATGAAAAGAAGGAAAAATCTAATGTGTAGTGGATTTTTATAGATTAATTTGTTCATCTATGCTCTACTTTTGCATTCAATTTTCCAACCTTATTTTGCATATACTGTATAGATCTGTAACACATTGTGCTGAATAGGGAACAATAGAAGATAAAAAAAAGATAAAAATGAAGTGTTAATTAGTCATCAGCCCTTATCTAGTTGCACTCTTGTTACCAATACAGTAGCTAATCAGTCAGTTCAGCCAGTATTTTCTCTCTCCCCTGTTAATTTTTTGTCTTCATTTTAGACTATGTAACCCATCGTGTGAACATTTACCATGCTCTATAGTATAGTATCCCTAATACCTCTTATTAAACTGATATCCAACTGAATATCTCATTAAAATAATGTTCTCACAACATTCATTTGATCAGTAGTCCCATCTCCGAAGAATATGTTTAATATTTAAACTCATTTGAATTGTTGGTTTTGAAAAGATAAACATATTATTTATTTTCTTAACTCCAGCTGTTCAGTTTTACAGGAGAAAGTTACAAATCACCAGCACTGGGCATGTGATTAAAAGTATTTCTGCTATACTCGTTTCTTAATACTAGAGGGTAACTTGGCACACAGCTATTATCATGTCATGTCCCTATTAAACAGTTCCAATGGTTGCCCCTTTGCTTAACTTTCCACATTAAATCAAAAAGCGCTGAAAGTTCAGACATAGCCTGGAAACCTCGTTTGGGTACTCAAAAAAAAAGTTTGGCATTAGTTTTACTTTTATTTCTTTTCGGCTCTTTCAGAAGCTTTGATGAACAATGGCTTCAATAAGTTAGCAAAGGCAGCGTGACACATATTAAGACACGATGTGCTAACAAGTGTTTTACTTTTTTTTTTATTTGATCCCACACAATGAAAACAGCTTGGTGGGATATTTATGAAATTTTAATTGAGATCAATTCCTGCAGAGACTTTAAAGACATTCTTTTTCTTTACAGACATATATACATGAAAACCAGGTTTTTCTTTGTAAAGGAAGCCCGCCTTACAACACAAGAATTTTATTTCTTCACTGGGTAATAGGTGACTACACCTATCCTTAGAATTGAGGATGCTTTCCTCAAATTCTGATTGTTTCCCCTAAATGTTGAAGCATGTCATGCTATTTGACAAACTATCAGAGATTTGCAGACTTTGGCATATATTAATGTGGTTTTGTAAAATTCTACTCAGATACTTGCTATGGTGGAGAGTAGAACAACATTCTGCCCTATCCCATCCTACCCCAATTATAATCAATCATTAGGGTAAAATGGCATGTGAGTAGACTTTGTGCCTGCACTGGTAAATTTCAAGTTTGTTGGGCTGGGTTCAGTGTTTCCGGTACCTTCTAAGTTCATATACTAAACCCAATTAGTTTAACCTAATACATAATGCTAAGGTCAGCTAAACTATATATATTCTTGCAATACTTCTACAAGGACTGTGAAATTTAGGATGAATTGCTCTCTAAGAATTAGTTTTAATACATTAAAACTGCGAGTTGCTTTAAGTAGATCTGTACCATACTTGTTTGAGCCAGTTCTTACCCTTTCCTTCTTTTTCAACCATTTCTCTTGCATGACTGGCAAGTTTCCTAATTGTTGTATTCAGGCACTGCAGATGTGTAAGATGACAACTGGCACCTATTTAAATTGTAAAATTAATTCCTTACAAAATTATAAGAGCACAAATACAAACTTAAGTTGTGCACTGAAGCTATTTTTCCTTTCCACACACTAATATATTTCATTTGACATTCTCAAAGCCCTTTACAAAAGTTTAGTTTTCTTAATACCTCTGTAAAACAGTTTATTTTACATTTTGGTAAATGTCACAGAACAAGTTAGAATAGGGTGACCAGATAGCAAGTGTGAAAAACCAGAAAGGGGGGTGGGAAGTAATAGACACTATATAAGACAAAGCCCCAAATATCGGGACTGTCCCTATAAAATTGGGACATCTGGTCACCCTAAGTTAGGAGCAGAGCCAGGGGTGAGACCCATGATTACTTACTCCCTGCCTCCTATTCTAATCACTAGATATATTGTATGTCCATTACTATAATTCTGGTAGATAATCTGGATAATAATATAAACAAAAAGGTGTAACTTCACCAATAAAAATCTGTGTTTAGATTTTTGAAAGTCAAATACGGTTTATTCAGGAAAAGTTTCATCTAATTAACATGCCATAGAAATGTGACTCAGCCACAGGTAAAACACAAGCGAACTTTACATGAAAATAGAAGCTAAAAGACAGGAATTCTTGCCTTTCTACAAAAGAAGGAAGGAAATGCATATTAAAGTAACTGATTGTCACCATGCAAACTCTAGCATTTATTTAAAACAGTAGTACGCCAAAAGAATGTCTTGAACTACAGTACACAAGAAAGCACCAAGCAACACACACTTATGGAAGACTATCCTCAATTTTAGCCTTGCTATCTTAATTGAATGTAGGTTTGCCCATTTACTCAGCTTCATCTACACGGGGCCAGTTTCCAACTCATAATAATGAGTTCAAATTAGGAGGAAATATGTCCATGATTATATACTTGCCCTGGGTCAACTCTGCTTCTCTTTAAAAGCATCTGACTGTTGGCAGGATTATACCTGAGGGAATCTCTGGAACAAAACACTAGAGTTGATTGAGAATTTTCTTAATTAAAAGGTTGCTTGTTTTTTGTCCAAAAATTCCAATTCATCAGAACCAATTGTTTTCCTCAGAAATGTATCAGTTTCCACAAAACTTTCATTTGGAAGGTTTTCAGGTCCAGGATCTAATTTCAGACCAAACCCTCCCCCTTAGAATAGCCAATACAGACTCAGGTTCAAGTTCCTGCTCTTCCTGATTTTGAAAAAGAAAGTCACCTAATCTCTGTAAATAAAAGTCTAATTAAAGCTAGTAGAATCATGAAAACTGAGTAGCAATGATATTAAATACTTAAACAATCCTAGTTAGATCAAACTAAAAAGATCTCAATTAGAATACATTTTAATTACCAGTACAGAAAGTGTGAATTAGCCATATATATAAACTCAATAGCCTAAAACGTGGCTAAACATTAATGAACGAAAACCCTAGAGACAAACAAGTGATAAAATAGTGAGTTAAACGGTGCTGAGTAAATTAGCAAACACTTGTAAATCTATCATCTGCAGTAACTGCAGTAACATTTTTGAATCACACAAGAATGAATTTACAGTTAGATAAGACTGAAGCAACTGACTGGTTCCTAGTGAGAGGATTGGGGGGTTTTATATCCCTTTGCCATATAGATATATTAACATTAATTTAGGGTGTGTTTTTTCTTCTTCTTGTTTTTAATTAAAAATTCTAAAAGTTGATCATTTTGATTTACACTTGTCATTTTAATCCCCTAAACTTGAAGAACACTTGCAGTGAATTTTGTGAAGTAGAAATCCTTTAAAACTACACTGTACAGAAACAATCAATATATTTTTACAGATATTCCCATATCACCACTGCCTGGATGAGACCTATTGGTCTTTTTTCACAAGCTGCTTAAGACAGCTATATTTTTAGCCTGACATATTATGGGCATTTTTTCCCCTTTGTGGCAGAGAACAAAGTATTGATCCTGAATAAATTATTTCACATTTACTTTATGCAAATAAACTTCACTGTATCTGATTTTGTTGTTGTTTTAGCTTAGATTCCAGTTTGTATTTTATTAATGGAAAGAACCATTGGTGTATGAAAAGTACCTCTTCTGTATCTTGTTTCTACTCCACACAGAATAATCTCCTCACACCAAACAATTGAATTTGTTGAAGTCCTTGGCTCTGATTCTTTTAAAAAAGAACAGCTATGAAATCAATGTTAAATAGTTACTGAAGTTGCAGACTGAGATGGATAGTGCAGTTCACGCTAAGGATATTAGTCAAGGTGCATGAATACTGCACCAGTCAACAAGCTGAATTTCCATATTATCATCATCAACATACAGCTAAGAACTGGACTTCAGGTAGTTGCCCTATGTGAGAGAAAAAGTTGTTTTGCAATTGGCAGTTTCCTACTGTAAATAATAAATTTTGAGTAGGTAACCTGGGCAGAATACCAGATCCATCTCTTAAATCCAGGCATAGAAAGGTTGAGTAAAAAAGCTGGAAGGCAAATTCACTTGTAGATGTAGCCAGGGTAGCAAACTGAACCCCCCCCCCAAAAAAAACCCTCTCTTCTGTCACTCTACCATATTTGTTAAAGATCACCTATTTTCTCTGAGTTGCGAAGAGCTTAGAGTCACTGGCTGGGTTGGCTGTGGTGTACAGAGACTTACAGTAGTCTGTCTTTTACATTTTTCTTCTTAAGGAAAAAGCTGTATGCAATTTGCCTGCTAGCTGGCAAATGCTGGGACAGGGGAGCCTGGAAACAAAGCAAGGGTCTTGTGATGGTGGCACCTACACATTTTGTTGGTGAGCAGGCAAGCATTAAAAAAATTAACAACTGACATTTATGTGGACAAGTGGTATGAGGAGTGTTTTTTACAATACTATATACCACGGGTCAGCAACGTTTGGCACACGGCTCGCCAGGGTAAGCACCCTGGCTGCGGTTCGCCGTCCCGGGCCAATGGGAGCGACGGGAAGCTGCAGCCAGCACATCACTCGCCCGCGCCGCTTCTCGACGCCCCCATTGGCCCGAGACAGTGAACTGCGGTGAGTGGGGGACGCGATCGGCTGAACCTGCCGCGTCAGCAGGTAAATAAACTGGCCCGGCCCACCAGGGTGCTTACCCTGGCGAGCCGCGTGCCGAACGTTGCCAACCCCTGGCCTATAACATGCTGGTGATTAATATCATTGTGAATTGTATGTATTAACACTACATAATGAATTATGGATAAGCAATATGCTTTACAGACTGTGTCAAAACAAAGTGAGAAACAGGACTCCTCCACACAGGAGGGAAAGTCACAGCTATCTACCTGTCGCCAATGAAATTAAGCAAGGTGTGACTAAAAACAACGGAAGTCCTATTTACATTCAAATCAGCAAGAGGGTAGGAAGACCACAGGAAGGGAAGAATCGCATGAGGTCTTCCTACCTCTTGAACCAAGGTCATTGATCTTTGCGAGTTAAAAGCAGAGACAGAAAACCATTTTGGCATCCAATACTAGACAGACACAAGGGGACAGAGCTCTTTCAAGCTGAAAAAGATGCGGGGGGAGGGCTGAAGTCTTTGGGAACTGAATATATAAACCTGCTTAGGCAAAGATCTTTCACACAGGAAGACAAGGGAAGTCAGCACTTTGTACTTCTGTGGAAAGTCCTGGCTGATGGAAAATTAGCCATGCCTGGGGAAAAGGAAGACTGGTGAGAGAAACCATCTTGAACAAGTTTGTACCTTGCTACATTAAATTTTAGACTTTTAGCTGCATATTTTCACTTTTATTTTAACCATCTCAACCTTTTTTTTAAGTGGCATCACTTAACATATGTTCTATTGTTAATAAAATTGTTTTATTTTACTAGAATGTGCTGTGTTTGAAGGAAGGTGTATTTATCCCAGTTAAGTTAATAAGCTGTAATGTGCTTTTGTCTCTTTAAAGGAGTAGTGGCACCCTTCCACCCCCCACCAAGAAGAGGGGTGGACAATTCAGGACTTACACTTTTGGAAAAATTCAACAATGGGAGTGTGTTGGGGTCACCCTGCAAGTAATAACCCAGGCTGGTGGAAGCTAGGGTGGAGCTCTTGTGTTGTAGGTAGGCTGCTGGAGCCAGAGTTGCTGATCCAGGGATGTACAGAACACAGACACTCTGGGTATAACCTGCATCTTTGTCTGCTAGCTCTTGGTGCCCAGACTGTGAGCCACAGTAGCAGAGCATTTAAGGCACCCAAGGTTTCTGGGTGGGGGTGTGATGCAATCCCTCATGGGTCTGAATTGCACCCCAGATCACGACAACTACATTAAAAAAAAGGAAAAAGAGTTCAGGTATGATCTAGACCCAAACATCTTTGACCCTGTTCAACCAAGTGAAGAATAGTGTCATGAGATTTATTCCTCTCTGAAAATCACCAAACCCAGTTATTGGAATGAACACTAGAGCTAGGTGAATGACTCAAAATATTTTTCATTAAAGTTTTCTTGAATAAAATTTGCTTCACCTATGATCTGCACCCTCTCATTTGCTAGAACATTTATGAAACACAAAACAATTTCCACTGGCAGCAGTGTTGACAGAAACAGTGTATTTTAAGGAAACAGAAAATAGTTGCAGAACATAAATTTTCCATTTTAAACTTGTGCATTCAAATATGCATCCCCAAAACTTGATTCAGTGCGTTATATTTATCTAACCAGGGAACACAAACAATGCCATGTTGCCTGTGAGTCCAGACAAAATAGCTCAATTTTTGATTTTTCAATACTGAATTCTCGCAAAAAATTTACAACATCAGATTTTTCTTACAAATTATTCTTCAAATAATTTTTAAAAGTAGTAATCTGCCCCTGGACATTTCATAAAAAGAAAGAGACTAATCAGATTGAATGCATTATATTCACTATATCTTGTTCAGTCAGCATGACTCAATACTAATGACATTTCTCCCCACCAGAGTTCTTATCAAATTCACAAGTCACATTCAGCCAATAACTTTTATCGACGCCACTTCTGAAATGCCCAGAGACCTTCTTTTTTCCTGTTTCTCTTCCCAACAGTTACTGTTGCCTTCACCGCTGGTCCTCATAGGTTCACGTAGCATATAAGCCTCAAGTCTTGTGTCTGACCCAGTAACTCTCTGCACTACTGTACTTTATTTTGATTCTTCCAAACCTGCTACATAGAGGTCAGATAAGAAACCAGCAAGGTTAGCTATGCAGTTGTTAACAAATTACCTTGCTGAAGGCAAACACTGTGGATTTCTCAGACTTGTTATCCCCAGGAGCAGCACATACTAGCTTTCTTCATAAGTTTCCAGCTGATTGTCAGACCCATAGAGTGCTCTAATAATTACATAGCTCCACCATGCAAACTCGTTTAACTTCAACTCTTGCTGTCATTACCATCTACAACTAACTCACTATTAAAAGGCTTGTGAGCAAATTAATTAGGAATCATCACAACTACAGCTAGCCAGAAAACTGCAATAACACACGAGATGTTTTGCACTAAGTTAGTTCTGCAAATCATGACAAAAATGACTGTCACCACTCACAGGCACCAGCTTCCTCCGGGCCCCAGGGGTGCTCAACTTTCCCCCACACACTCCCTTCCCTCAAATCCCCATCCCGCCTCTTCCTGCCCCCACCCCCATCCCATCCCTTCTCCCAAGCCCCTGCTCTGTCCCCACCCCACCTCTTACCACCTAGTTTTGCCCCCTCTCCGCTCCTCATGTCCCATCTCCACTCCACCCCTTCCCCTCCAGCGCCTCCTGTATGCCATAGAACAGGTGATCGTGGCACTTGGAAGGCACTGGGAGGGAGGGGGAAGAGTTGATCAGCAGGGTCACCGGCAGATAGGAGGCACTGGGGGGTGGAGCTGGCTGCCAGTAGGTGCTAAACTCCCACTAACTTTTTAGCATGGGTGCTCCAGGGCTGGAGCACCTACGGTCACACTAAAGGAACAGTGTCAGGGAGTCTAGATACAAAAGGTAGGTTTCATGATTTTAAAAAATTACAAAACATGCCATGAACAGAAATGATTTGCATGAGTTTTATTTATTTCAACATAGCCTTTTTTGGAGGGGCCTTCATTCCTAAGCCATGAACAGCAGAGTTTCTGTGGGAGTTTGGCCTGAGAGGAGAGTGATGAGTGTGTGTTCTGATGGAAAAGGGTCTAGGCAAGCACTAGAAGTGACATGAGAAGAAGAGGAAACGAAGAAGATGGTCAGATGCAGAAGCATGGTGGAATAGCACTCATAACTGGATTAGTGTTATTGAAGGGTAAATGCTATTTAGGAAAGATAGGAATAAAGGTGAAATGGTGGGATAGCATTGTACAGCAATGAAGCAGTAAACTGTAAAAAAGTGCAAAGTGATAGTATGGACAAAGCAGAATCTCTTTGGGTCAGAATCACTCTGCGGAAGGATTGTAAAAGAGGTTCTATTGGGAAAGTGTTAGAGATCTGCTATAGATTCCACAAGGTTCAACTTAGATATGGTTAGAGATCTATTATTATTAGAGAGCTAAATACTATTGGGAATTGGGTCACAACAGGAGACTTCAACTTCCCGGATATAGATTGGAGAATGAATTCTACTAATACTGGTAGTGCCCAGTTACTCCTGGATGTGAGAGACAACAGTTTTCTTTGCCAAATTTTCACTGAACCAACAAGAAGCTATGCAATTTTAGACAGATCGAGTGATCACAAATTGATTCAATTTCAATTAAATG
The DNA here is from genome assembly GCF_013100865.1 of Trachemys scripta elegans. NCBI lineage: Eukaryota > Metazoa > Chordata > Testudines > Emydidae > Trachemys > Trachemys scripta. The sequence continues at coordinate 35,386,160 of NC_048306.1, forward strand.
GAAGGATAACCAAAACCAGGACATCAACTACGTTTTTTTTTTTTATTTGAAAAGGGCAGGCTTTGGGAAATTAAGGGAATTAAAGAAGTCAACTGGACTGAAGTGCTCAGGATTTAAGTATGGAGGAAACTTAGAATTTCTTCAAAATCAACTATAAAAAAAGCTATCTGAAAGTTGCAAGCAAGTGTGGGGGAGAAAGGGGGAAAGGAAATTGTAGGGAAAGGCTCCAGATCCAACTGGATGAATAACCATCTGAAAAATGTTATTAGGAGTAAGCAGAGAACCCACAGGGAATTAACAAAAGGACTGATCAGCAAAGAAAGCTACATTGTGGAGATTAGAAAATGTAGGTTAAAAGTGATAATTGCAAAGTCAAGTTTAATTAGCTCTTGCAAAGGAAATTAAAATAAGAGGATTTTTTGTGTTATATAAAGTAAAAAGAGAATAAAGAAGAATGAGTCTATGCAATGTAGATGGGAAAGAGATTAAAGATAATCTAGGTATGGTCCAAAAATGAAATGAATTCTTTTTGTGTTGGTTTTCAATAAACGATGATAATTTGGAACATGGGCATGAAGGCAGGACTGCTAGTTGAAATGAGGATATAGAAATGGAAATTACCACATCTGAGATGGACGAAAAAAGGTGAAGAATTTAATGCAGTCAAATCAGGGGGACCAGATAATTTCCATCCCAGAAGGCTGAACTGGAATAAATAAAGTACCGGCATGAGATGCTATTCCGGGAGCAATTTTTTTTTTTCTATTCAAGGGTAGTACCGTATGTCTGGAGAACAGCTAACATCATGGCTGAGAAATTACAGACCTTTTAGTCTAACCTCATTAGTATGCAAGTCTTTAGAACAAATTATGAAGGAAAGAATAATTAAATTAATGTAGGGAAACAGTAAAGGGGATGTGATACAACATGGATTTAACGACAGTAGATAATGCAAAACTATCCTGATTTCCTTCTTTAAGAAAATAATTCATTTAAGGGAAATGCAATTGATCTAATATTCTTAGACTTCAGAAAAGCATTTGACATGATACGATGTGGGAAACCAGTTAAATTAGAGAAAATGGGGATTAGTACAAGAATTATATGGTGAACAGGGAATGGCTAAAGGGGAGAAGGCAACAGGTTGTGAGAAAAGATGAACTATAAGACTGGAGGGAGGTTACTAGTGGAGTTCCTCAAGGATCAGTCTTGGGACCAATCTTATTCAATATTTTTATTAATGAGTTTGGCAAAAAAAGGTAGCCATGTGCTAATGATACAAAGTTAGGAGGCATCATCAATACAGCGGAAGATTGGAGCAGTACATAAGAAGACCTGGCTGACCTTGAAGACTGTAGTGACAGAAAGAGGATGAAATTCTAGAGTACAAAGTGAAAGGTCATGCATTGAGGGTCTAATAATAAGAATTTTTGCTACAAGCTGTGGGATCATCACTTAGGAGCAGCAGAAGAGGAGAGAGAACAGGACATGAGAGGAAATGGAAAGAGCTTTGCTGGTTTAGCCTAGTAAAAAGAAGGCTGAGAGGGGATCTGATTGCTCTATCGGGAGGAGGGGCGGGGAAGATGACACCAGAGAGGGTGAAGAGCTATTTAAGCAAAAGGACAAAGTTGGCACAAGAATAAATGGGTATAAACTGGCCAGGAACAAATTCACACGGGAAACCATCAGAGGAGTCAGGGTCTGGAACTGCCTCCTGATAGGAATTGTGCAGGCAAACAACGTAATTAGTTTTAAGAGAGAGCTAAAGAAACGTATGAGTGCAATTGTATGATGGGGTTGCTAGTGAAGGTAGCAGGTAGAACTCAGCAGTCCTGGGGCTAATATTCGGTTTATGTCTTATGCTCTCAAAAGTTCATGCTTCAGGGTTTCAACCAACCACCTGAAAGGGTCAGAAAGGGATTCCATTCCTCTTCCCCTCTCCCCGCTCGCCCCCCAGAATAAATAAATACTGCTCTGAGGTGACAGAGAGCATTCTCTCTCTCTGGTGCTTGGCTGGTGGGTTCTTGCTCACATGTTCAGGGTCTAATTCATTGCCCTATATGGGGTCAGGAAGGAATTTTCCCCAGGTCAGACTGGCAGTGGTCTTGGGGTTTTTTCACCTTCCTTTGCAACCTGTGGATGACTTGCCAGGATTATCTGTGTTTATTTCACTAATTATTTCCCTGTCATTTCAGGAACCTCAGTCATTGGTGCACCTCCGTCCCTCCTATGCTCTGCCTGTAACATGTACTAGTCGAGTCTTCTGTGGGCTGTAATACTTTAATCTAATTTCAGTTGTTGGATTTAGTGTGAGGGTTCTGGGTGGCATTGGTGGCCTGGGATATACAGGATGTCAGACTAGTTGATCTGGTGATCCCATCTGGCCTTAAACCCCATGACTCTATGTAAAGTTGTGATAATGTATGGGGAAAAGAAAACCAGAAGGGTCTTATTACACTCTCCAAGCTGAATGAAATGCAAAAGTTTAAAAACTATAGCAAGAGTGAATGATGGTTAGCTTTTAAATCTAATGATAAGATTGTAGTTGAGTTAAGACTTCATAGACGATACACTTGCAGTGATTTTTTTTCGTTCTGAAGGACTTTAAACATCCATCTTTATGTCATCTGTGTAAAATGTACATTTTTGTCCCTATTCAGCAAAGCACATGTGTAAGTCCATCCTTATTTGGCAAATCACTTGTTTATTATGCAACAAAACACTTAAACTTATGCTTATCCCCACTATAAAGATAAAGTAACTGAGGAAGAGGGCAGAGAAATTGCTTAAAGGCGCAGAAAGGGGTGGTATCTCCTTAGAATGCTTAGCCCTTTGTTCAAGACATATCTTGTTTTGACTCACTATTACACTGACTTCATATGGAATATAAAACTAGTATGACTGTAAAAAAGTAGGTAGAGATAAGTAACTTAGAGCAATGTTCCAATTTTCTAGTTTTCAGTTTATTTCTGAGAATCAGTATCCTCTTCCTAATTTGTTGCCTCAGAAATCAACAATATTCTTCTTGCATCCTAACAAGTTAACTAATTTTTCTTTAGCACAAAATTTTATTATATGCTATGGAAGCAATATATTTGCACTACATGGGTCTTGTTTTTAATTTCTTCTGCTTGCTATTTGGGAGCCAGAGGAATTTCAGGAATTTTTAGTAAAATGCTATTTTGTATAACCTTGATAATGCTGAACACTAACAGCTTCAGCAGACCCTCAGGGACACCAGTAAATGTTTCATGAATTTAGCAACTGAGGTTTCACACCGGGATGCATTTTCTGTCATGTAACCTGAAAACCCCACACCTGCACAAGATCATCAGTTTCCAGCTTCCACTGAGTTACTAGATGAAAACTCTTGTTCCACAGCAAGTAATAATGACACATTGTCCTTACTGCAGTCTTTACTCAAGAAGCAGAATGACAGTTGGAGTACCTCAGATTTAAAACAATCCATTACAGCAAATGTTTATAGCTGAGAAAAGAACATCAAGGACAAAACACAAACCCTAGACATGCAATGAAATATGAGAGTAAAAGTTAAACGTGGAATATCATTTGGATCCTAATTTCAGACCTTTAAAATATTATTTAATTTGGCTGGAAATCCACTTTTAACAGCCAATATTTATTATTTTTCAATACAGAGGCAGGGGGCAAAAAAAGCCAGTTGGCAACTGAAAAATCAATATTGCTTCAGGACATTATCTACAGCTGGAAGTCAATGGAATTTCCTCTTCCATATCCCTGCTATTATAGACTGTGGCATTGTACAATTGGCCAGGTGCATAGTGAAGGAAAGAAGCGGTCACCTTCTGCAGCATCAGTAGTAGACCAATGACAAAGAAGAATACTAGATCAGATGTATCAATGTTTCTCCTTGCATAGGACTTTCATTAACATTGCACTATACCCAAGTTTGACCTATTTTATTGAGGAGACTAAGTGGGGGTTAATGCAATTTTAGTTCAGATGTCTTTTGAGCAGCTAGAAACAGTTCTTTAATATAAATAGAAATGTGCAATATGGATCCAAGTCTCTTTGAATTTGTTTGTTTTGAGTAAAAGTAATAGAAGAAAAAATCTGCCCTCAGATACACCCATTCAGCTCCTATTTCACTGGAAGTAAAGCATACATCTCTAAGATCAGAATCTTACTAAATGGCTATTTTAAAAAGTTTGACAAGTACAGAATAGAGTTGACACACACTACCACAATATGGTTTTGGTGGTCTTATTTTTCTGAAAGACCCTAATTATTTGTTTATATTAATAGTGACAGGATATTAATTGCCCTAACTTTTCAAAACTGACTACCCATTTTGAGTGCCTACCTTGAAGTACTTGAGTGGAGTCTGATGTTCAGAAAGTGCTAAGCACTTGCTTTCTGCGATTCATGTTCCTTAAGAGTGTTTTTAGTTGGGCACTTAATACTGTATCACTAGTTCTTTTGGAAGACTTAGGCTATAACCTTTATCAAATACATTATGCTGGCTGGACATTACACAGAACTATCCATAAATTCTGAAGTTGTTGACTATTATGCAAAACCTCAGACAAGCTTTTCAAGGAGTGGCTCTACTGCAGCTGTTCCTACAGTTTGGAGGGGAGCTTTACTATATATTACATCTGATTCAAACAGAAACAGCATATCCAGCTTCTGCACAGCAATAGCATGACTAAGACTGCAATTTCCACAACAAATCAATTTGCCATCGCTTCTGCAGTGAAAGTCCAGACATATTTTTTCCGATTAAATCAAGCTTTTATATTCTAACAACAGGGTGAGATAGACGTATCTTTGTTCCCCTATAGATACATTATGATTTGTTACAGTTTTTCACTTTGTTGAAATCACTGTGTGAAAAGCAGGTATGTCAATTACACACAAATATTTTTGCTGTTTAGAGGAACTTGTCATGATAGCTTGGGATCCCAGAATAGGTCTGATTTTATAGTAAAGCCATAGAGAGACCATGCATTTCTTTTCCCTGTGAGGATCCAAAAGCATTACTGGTCAACATAATAATTCACTTCATATTTGTTTGTGGCTGGTGAATTTAGGAATCAAATCTTACTTGTTTTGGATTGAGTCTCTCTTATTGAGGTTAATTTTCAGTTTCTGAATCTGTTGGTTTATCATCAAGACAGGATATGCCATGAGGTTATTAGGGAGGGAAAAAATAATGGTGTATAAACAAGAATGATTACAGCCTGCAGTGTTTGCAGAGTGTTTTAAGTACTTGATAAGCTATTGTTTGTTTTACTTTCAATTGTCTACAATTCCAATTTTATTTGGAAAAAACTCTGCACTGGTTTGGCCAAGATGCATGAGTTGAATTTAGATGGTCCAAATTATTTACTGCTGTATCTCTACTGAAGTTAATGTAGTTATGCCTGTAACAAATTTAGCCCTAATGGTATTTTAATTTACAGGTGACTTGCAGGATGTTTGATTTTCCATATCATGAATTCAAGGTTCCATGACTCATACAGCCATGAACATCTAACATCTGATGTAAAGGAGAAAGCAGCTATTTCTGAATGGGGAAAAAGATAAGTTACCAACTTTCATACCATGTGCATCTAGTACTTTATATGTTAACTAATTATCTTAGATTGTTTGCTCTTTGAAATAAGGACTGTTTCCTTTGTGTTAGTGGAGTGCCTAGCACAATAGGGCATGGTGCAGGCCTTTAACCACTATTAAACTATGTCTTTAATAATAATTTAATATTGTGAGGTAGCCAGCAGCAAGAATGAATGACTGTGTTTACACTAGATCTTGTTCCTCCTAAAACTTCCCATTTGCTATAGCACTGGTGCAGTTGACCAGTGGGAATAGGAGTATAGCCCACACTCCTCTCATGACCATGAAGAAGTTTGGCTACCTAGGGAGTATGCTATCACAGAATGGCACAATTCATTATGAGATTACCCATTGCATAACCAAGGTCATCATTGCATTTGGAATGCTGTCATATCATCTATTGAACAATAGGGGTATCAAAATGAGCAGTAAGATAAATGTCTCGGGTATCAGTCTTGGGACAAATCTTATTTAAGATTTTTATTAATGACCTTGGCACAAAAAGTAGGAGTGTCCTAATAAAATTTGCAGATGACACAAAGTTGGAGGTATTGCCAATACAGAGGAGAACCAGAATGTCATATAAAAAGATTTGGATGACCCTGAAAACTGCAATAATATTCATGGGATGAAATTTAATAGTATACAGTGCGAGGTCATGTCTTGAGGGACTAACAAGAATTTTTGCTATAGGTTGGGGATGTAGCAGTTGGAAGAGAGAGAAGAGGAGAAAGACCTGGGTGTGCTGGTTGACCACAGGATGACTATCAGCCACCAGCGTGATGCGGCAATGAAAAAGGCTAATATGATCCTAGGATGCATCAGGTGAGGTATTTCCAGTAGACATAGGGAAGTGTTAGTACCAGCAAGGCACTGGTGAGACCTCATCTGGAATACAGTGAGCAATTCTGGTCTCACATGTTTAAAAACGATGAATTCAAATTGGAACAGTTACAAAGAATGGTTACTAGGATGATCAAAGGAATGAAAAAGCTACCTTATGAGAGGAGACTCAAAGAGCTTGACATGTTTAGCCTACCCAAATGAAGGCCGAAGGGAGCTATGATTGCTCCCTATAAATACATCAGAGGGATAAATACCAGGGAGGGAGAGGAGTTATTTAAGTTAAGCACCAATGGTGACACAAGAACAAATGGCTATAAATTGGCCATAAACAAGTTTAGGCTTGAAATTAGATTAAGATTTCTAACCATCAGAGGAATGAAGTTCTGGAACACCCTTCCAAGGGGAGCAGCAGGGGCAAAAATCCTAACTGGCTTCAAGACCAAGCTTGATAAGTTTATGGAGGAGATGGTATGATGAGACTGTCTACAATGGCATGTAGCCAACCTGCGATTTCTAAAAGCAAATCTCTCCAATGGCCAGTGATGGGACACTAGATAGGGAGGGCTCCAAGCTACTACAGCTACTACAGGGAATTATTTCCTGGTGTTTGGCTGGTGGGTCTTGCCAAAATGCTCAGGTTCCAACTGACTACCATACTTGGGGTTGGGAAGGAATTTTCCCGGGGTCAGATTGGCAGACACGCTGGGGTTTTTTCCCCCTTCCTCTGCAGCATGAGACACAGATCACTTGCAGGTTTAAACTAGTGTAAATGGTAGATTCTCTGTATCTTGAAATCTTTAACCCCGATTTGAGGATTTCAGTAACTCAGCCAGACATTATAGGTCTACTACAGAAGTGTGTGGGTGAAGCACAGATAATCATGATGGTCCCTCCTGGCCTTAAAGTCTGTGAATCTATTGGACAGCCATGCTTACAATGTTTCTATATGGTTGTGAGACATGAACAATATACTGCTGCCACATAAGAACTGATCAAGTTTCCTTAGGTCTGTTTGAGGGTCAAATGGTGGGACAAAATTCTCAATACTGAAATCCTTAATCACTGTCAGATGTCTGGTATTCAAAACTTGCTCATAAAAAGCTCAGTTTTGTTGGCTGTGCCTTTCGTTCATATGGCCGACTCAAGAAAACCAAGGCCATATTTTATAGTCGAACTTGAAAGCACGTCAGGTTGAACCTAGCAAATGGGAAGCTATGGCCCACAACAGAGCAAGGCAGATGGAGATTTGTCACGTAGCCATTAACTGCTTTGAAGCATGGTGTATTAATGCCTTACGTGAAAAATGTAAATAGTGCAAGGCAAGGATACAACAGCTTACAATGGTCATGGGCAAAATCTTCTCTGCCCTACATGCGACTGTGCTTGTGGTTCTCGCATTTATCTGACCTCATATATACATGGTCACCTATAGCAGTGCTTCTCAAAGTCGGGCCGCTGCTTGTTCAGGAAAAGCCCCTGGCAGTCCGGGCCAGTTTGTTTACCTGCCACGTCCGCAGGTTCAGCCGATCACGGCTCCCACTGGCCACAGTTCGCCGCTCCAGGCCAATGGGGGCTGTGGGAAGCGGCGCGGGCTGAGGGATATGCTGACCGCCCTTCCCGCAGCCCCCATTGGCCTCGAGTGGCAAACTGCAGCCAGTGGGAGCCGCAATCGGCTGAACCTGCGGACACTGCAGGTAAACAAACCAGCCCGGACCGCCAGGGGCTTTCCCTGAACAAGTGGCGGACCAGCTTTGAGAAGCACTGACCTATAGTGTCTGATGAATCCTCATTTCTTGACATGTAGTCTCTTGTCAATTATCATCATAGATCATCACTGGCCTTTTAGCTATTATATGGTATAGCCTGCTCAAATCAACACTGCTGAGCACACTGGTGACTACCAGAAGCATGTTTACACTAGCATTCTCACTATAGCCACCACCAGGAGAACTGTGGCAAAGCATCAAGAGTGCAAAATTTTAAGAAAAAAAGTCTATCCTAGAAGAGAGCTGATATTGAGGAGGGGGGAATCTTGCTGAAATTCTGCCTTCATAGCAAAGATAAATTTAGGATAATTTCCTTGGCTCCACCAGAGTTCATCTCTCCCCACTCTTGATACTATTGAAAGCTGCCTGCCAAGGACAACTTCTCATTGAAGTGCTTAAAGAATTTTTGAAGAGCAAATATTTGTCTTTAGAATGTAGCAAATTGCACCTAGATTTGGGTATTTTAAGAAATGCTGTTATTACATCTTAAGTTCATCTCTCCACCTGCCCTCAACATTTAAAATGACGAGCTGAACACTGCTTCATAGTCAATACAAGCAGTTATTTTCCATGAATAAAGTATATATATATATATTCTCAACATCTGGTATTTAATATGCATAAGTTGGTTTGCATCTTTCATTGGGGAGATTGTGAGAAAACATGGTTTTAAATGAGAAAAAACTGAACAGCTTCCTCTCCCTCAAAGTACATTTTAGGTGCAGGGTACACAGGTGATGGGGAGTCTCTTATTAAATAGTGGATGCATATTCTGGCAGAAGTGATGGATGACGCATAAATGCTAACGCCCTAATCCTGCAGTCAGTTCCATGTGGGGCATGCACAGAACTCCGCTGAGGTCTAAGGGCTCAGCATGTAGATCAGCGAGCAGAACCTGAGCCAAAGGTACATTCACACACAAAACTTGAAATTTGGCCTTGAAGAAGAACTGGATTTCTAATACATTTTATTTCAAAAGAAAATAAAATGTTTGATTTGTTTGGACATTCATCTGTTGATTATCTTTTTAGTTTAAAATAGCTTCTTTATTAGAGATAATCAAAATCTTTTCCATATCACAAAGTGAATGAAGCATTTATTCTCCAGGCAACTATGATTGCTGAGAGTATAATGGTGAAAAACTGGAAATCAGCAAACAATGAACATCACTATTTGGCATTCAGGTCTTGGTGATGTAGTACATTTTAAAAAGATTGCAGATCTGGTAAATGGTGAGTGTGAAAAAATAAATCAGGAAACATGGACTGCTTCCTAAGATGTCTATGGGTGAGTAAGGGTAATGCTGTTAACAGTCACTTTCATGACTTATATTTGTATCGATTTTGTATGAATTCTATTTGATACTGCAGAGTTTAAAGCTGAAATATTTGGGTTTCATATATATCTGTTTCCTTATTCACTGTCATAAACTCATAAAATTGGTTAGACTCCAACCTTAAGCCTCAAAAACACAGTCCAGGTTCAACATTACACATATTTCCAGCTTTGTGTGTCTTTTTGTAAAAAGAGGTAAAACTAATATCTTGGTCCTGCTAGGTATTCAAGGTTGATTCATTCTGGGAATAGTGTTGTAAAATGACTGCTGTTTCTTTTAATTTACTTTACATTCACTTGGAAATCGAAAGTTCACATTTCCATGAGATATTTACATTTAAATCAGAACAACGTGCAGCTGATATTAGCAAAAGAAAAATTCCTGAAAGATCTCCTAGCTTCAGATCATTTCTTGAACACTTTACAACCCTTGTGGATGTGGGGGAAGTGGTAGATGGCAAAAGGTTTAGAAAACCTGACCTATGAGAAAAGGTTAAAAAATATGGGCATGTTTAGTCTTGAGAAAAGGACACTGAGAAGGGATCTGATAAGTCATCAAATACATTAACGATGTTTATAAAGAGAATGGTGACCAATTGTTCTCAATAAAGGCAGGACAAGAAGTAATGGGTTTAATCTGTAGCCAGGGAGATTTAGACCAGATGTTAGGAAAATCTTTCTAACTATAAGAGTAGTTAAGTACTGGAATAGGCTTCCAAGGAGGGTTATGGAATCCCATCATTGAAGGTTTTTAAGAACAGGTTGGATAAACAGTTGTCATGGATTACTTGGTCCTGCCTCTGCTCACAGAGCTGGACTAAATGACCTCATGAAGTCTCTTCCAGCCCTATATTTCTATGATTAGGGGGCTGTAATGGGAGCCTTCATCAACTGGCTGTAAGTCAAAGGCCTATGAAACCTGTAATAGCATTTGGGTTGGGTTTTAGGTATTTAATGATAATGGCTGGCCATTTCCCTCTCACAGATGTCTGATTTTATTTTATTACTCTTGTGCAACAGACTTTAGGTTAATGGCTCAGTTAAATTTTACACAGGTCACCTATTTTGATTGTTATCTGACTATATTTCTGTATGTGGTTTAACCCTTACCTCACATAGAATTTATCTTTTTTTGTACTATTCTGAAACAAGAAAAATGAAACTTCATCACTACAGAAAATTGCACTGTGTTTTTACAAACATTTGAACCATGCAAATAACTATGTTGCAAAAGAGTCCTAAATTGACCTCCTGCTGGCAATGTTGTATGAGATGTACAAAGAGAAAGACAGTCACATCAAAACTCATTCATCATTTGAACAGTGCAATTTTCAAATGAGGTTCTTTTGCTTAGCTGAATAACTTCTTACACAGTGGATTCTACCATTGTGGCATTATGTCTGAGAAAAAAACAAAGAAAGAACAGTGGAGGGATGAGAATAATCTTAAAAATAACTAAATACCTCACTTTTTAAAACAACCTTGGAAGCAATTAGTACTAAATTTGTGCCTCATTCCCTATCAAAGAGATTTATGGGTCTGGGCACTTGATTAGCTTCTCTGAGGTTTCCCTTCATTCGAATAAAAAGCAGATAGATCCCGTTTCACTGTAGGACAGTGCAATGTGTCCAAACTGCTAAAGAAATCACACTTTTTTTAGGCACAATGTCACAAGACAATTTGAAACAAAAACCTGCTTCACTACACATTGTTGGTGTTCTTCAGGATAGCGCATCCCTTTTCTTTTTGAATATGTAGTCCAATTTTAACTTGTTTTTCTTAGGCAACACCACTTTTCCTTTTGCAAAACATTCAAACTGTAGAGTTTAATTGATCAAATATATATATTTTTAAAGTTTTTATTTGTTTTTGTTTTTTAATTATTTGCCCTGAAAGTTTTTACACATCCATCCAATTAAAGAGAAAATAAAATAAAAATAGCCAATAATGAAACATATGACCAATCATAACTAACCAGCCATTAGAATTTTGCCATTGGAAATGTAGCTCATTGCACTATTTCAGTGGAAATCATCCAAGATTCCATGAGGAAACTGATTTCATATCCAGTTTTCACTGTAGAGGTTACTTCTGCTGTACCCTAGCAACATCTAATAATAATGTTGTTTATAAATACACCAACATACCTTACTCCCAGCCAAAGCATCAGGGAATTATGCAGCATAATAAATAAAAAATACAAAGAAACAGGATAAATAATTGCTCTTCTTAATAAAATTAAATGGGAAAGGAAGTGAGTTCTGTATCTTAATTCTCACCCCAGCAAAAGCATGGATGACTAGATAACTTGAGGCATAATGATGGAATCCCTAAAGGGCAGGTACTGTTCTATTCCAGTTCTTATACTATGCTCATCACCATCACATCAGCACACAGATCAGTTAGCAAGTCCTGGCTATAAATGGATTTTTAGAACCTGTGATGGAATTAACTCCATTAATTAATACTCTTAAGTACCGATCCTGCAAACACTTAGGTACACAAATAACTTTATGCACTAATAATTGTCCCATTTAATACAATGGGACTATCAACAAGCTCAAAGTTACTCAGAATTTGCAGGATATCTGCCATAGTCTGTTTCAGGGAGTGCACAATTTACATATATCCACAACTCTGCTTCTTTGAGACTAGTTGCAGCTAGAAATTGCTTTCCACCCAATATTTCCCTAAAGGAAAGTGGGAAAGTAACACTTTCTTATTTACTACAAAATTTTATGATCTGTTAGTCCATTCAAGAGCAATATCTGTGAATTAAAATAAAAAGCAATATTTCGCTAAATTATTATTAAATAGTACATTGCATTTCTCTCGTGCATTTGAAATCTCCATAATGAGGGGCTGTTTGCCAGGGCTGCAGAAAGATAAAACAGCCAAAAGTCAGCAGGATGTCAAAATATGCAGATAAAAAAAAAGTTTTAGATCTCAATTGTACCCTTCTTCATCGCCATGCAGCCCCACCCCCTCTCTTTTCACACATTACATTAATATATATATGAACACAAATTATTCTTCTTGGTTATTCTAAATCTGCACGGAGTTAGCACTCTATCCACCACACAGACAAGAGTGCAGGAGGAGATTTGTACAGAAACGTATTATTGTGCTGCAAGATACTGAAGCTTGCTTTTCGGTAAATTGATTTGTAAATCAACCTTACAAGTTGTGCCATTCAGTCTGTAGTGATAACACTGGCCTTTTGCACCTGGGCTATGGGTGGCAAGAGTAGATACAAAATTACAGGAGAGACTTAAAATAAAAAAGAAATTTATAATAAAGTATCTTTAATATGCATATTGTAAGTCTAATGATTCCAATGTTTAAATTCTCCCCAGAAATGGTGTGCATGTGTCACTACATTAAAGACCCTACTTATGTAAAATGGTTGCTATGTCACTGCACAGACATGAAAAATCGGAATGTCCATGGTATTTACTAGTTGACAAGTGATGTAACTTTGACTTGCCTGTTTACTTTTGCTCTTCTCTTAAGTTTTTGAAGTGTTACTTAGCAGCACTTGCACCCACGTCCCCCTTCTGTTGCATGAATGATAAATGTAGAGATTTTGTTTAGTTTTCAGTATAAAGATAACCAAAAATGTTTTTCAAGAAGCCTATACTTTTAAAAAGCAATATGATTTTAAAAATTAGTGTCTGTTATTGTATCCTACTACAGTAATAACAGAATATCATTATAATTAACAGAGTGATTATAGCTCACTGAGTCTGTCATTCAGCTACAAATTCCTCCACAGAGTTAAGTACTATTACCTGAGACATGGGATTCCAAGCTGGACTGTCAAGCTTCTACACAATTTTAGGTTTAAGCCACAAGAAAAAAATATCACTCTTTGGTAGGACTTCCAAAAACTCAACAGTGTTATGCCTTCATTAACTTTAAGTTCATTTTTCTAAGGTGAATTTATGATCTACTAAAATAATATCATCCCTAGCTGTAGGAAAGAACACGTAACAGTGTACTTTGAGATGATGTTTAGCTTTGCCTCAAGGATTGTTTGGCTTTATAAAGATAGAATACTTTGTTGGGTGATGTTTGCTTTCTAGATAACTGCTACTGCAAATTTAATGGGACTTAATCACACACCAAAAAAGGGTTCTAGTTGTGGGATGTGTTTTGAAATACTGATACCAGCTGAAGGTGGCCCAACATTCATTTCAATTTCCCAGACAGATTTTTTTTTTTTTTTTAGCAAAATTGAAATTTGCCTGCAGAACATTTTGATTTTGCAGAAATTTCCTTTTCTGATGGAAAATCGTTCAGATGGAATGGCCCAGCTCTAATACTTATACTAATTGTATGTTTGATGAAATTACCACCTGCTTCTCTAGTCTTATGATCCTAGACCTATCCCCAACCAGTTACTATATGTAGCCCCTGTGTGAACAAGAATTATCACTATGTTTATTGCTAGAAAGAGGAACTAATTTTCACCAGTCAATTCATTAGAATATGAACTCAGGTCTCCACAGATGAAAGCTTATTTACTGAAGAGCTCAACCAGCCAGCTGTGTTGTGTTGCATACTCATCACCAGTCCTCTTTTATCTTTAGTGTTTCATAGTTTAACATCCTGTTATTAGCTCAGTAAAATCACATTACATAAAAACAGAAACAGTCCACATTGTTGTAATCACAGCATGGTAAAAATAAAATAAAGCCCACACTTTTCCTTAAACCAATGTTTTTATAGATTTACCTCCTTAGGTTACATGTTTGGGTGTATTATTGACAGGTGTTGTTAGATAATTAAGAGCCTTTCAGATTAGAGAAAACATTCTAATGTTGTTCTGCTTATCTGGACTTCTCATTTTCTTTGTCCTTCAACTTTACATGCTTGTTAAACAAATGACACAAATTAAAGGTAAGGAAAAGATGGCAATATGTAGATTTCACTAGAATGATCTTGTACTCAGCAGTTTCAGAGCCTAAGGGTTTCTAGAAAACTTTTTTTAATACGCTTGGGTTTATTTGGTTTAATCTTTACGATTTCTTTTGTATTTACTTTTATCTGAATTCATAAGAAAAAGACAAAACTCTCAGAGAAACTGGAAAGTGTACTCAATTTGAGGTTTCATCAATGACAGTTTAATATCACTGGCTGTAGATATAAAGGGTCATGAATGGGACCTGCCTTGGAACAAAGGTTCAGGATCATGCTCTAAAATGTGCACTTGTATCTGAACTGACCTGCATCATCATGGTCAGTCTTAATCAGATCCACAGTGGGACTGAAGATAAGATGACTGAAGAAGGGAAGCAAGTGGGTCCTTCATCTCTTTGAGGAATAAAGTGAAAATCAATTTTGCTATCCTGCCACCTACGCACAGTGGCTGAACTCTTTTCTGGTGGAATTTTCCAGGAGGTGGTGTTATGACAATGTTATTCCAATCAAACACTAGCCCACACTATCTCAGTATATGGCTTTGCTGATTTACGTTTTGCTTTTTTTCCCCTTCAACCACTTGCCAACCCTAGTTTGCATGCATTTAAATGTAGACCACACACAAGAAAAGGAATCTGACAGAAAATGAAGAAAAAAGCCATTCCTATCCTAATTTCAAAATGAAAACAAATGTATAGTACATCACTTGTGCAAATAAGATAACAACCGGTAATGTATACCAATACTAGAAAGCCAACAAAAGTTCTTGCTCTCGACTTTCCCAGCAGAGATATTTGCCAATTCTTGGTTATCTTTGTTTTAGGCAATTGTCTTTTACTTCCAGTCTTATTCAACTATGCAAATGAAATAATTTGTCTCTTTATCGTCACTGTCTAGGAAGTAGCAGAACAGACACTTGTACTCAGCTGCAATTCCAATGCATTTTAGTTTTTCATATTTCAGTTTTACCAAACACTTTTGCTATAATTCCAGGAGTTAGTTGTGAGGCTTTGTCTCTTATAGCTAGCACAGTGATGTCCTCATATCCCTCCAGTTGTGAATATAGTTCAAATCATTCAGCAACAAGTGGACAACAACTTTACACAGAACAAAGTTTACCTAAAACAGATAACTCAGATTGCCGTTGCTGCAAATATAAACTATAGAAGGGCAAGCTTGAGTTAAGGATAGTTGCTCTAGGAAAGGAGGTGCAGGAAATAAGCTCCTTATTTTCCGGGGGGGGGGAGGGGAGAGGAGGGAGAATAGAATTGCCAGAAATTGAAACAGTGATTGTCATCTAGTTTCAACAGATGTGAAACATTTGTTATATGACTCCACCCAAATTTGTGTTTTTGATACATAAGTGTTTCAGATGGTCTGCTAATGGGAAATGGAGCTTTTCATCTTTATCTCACCAACTCAAATTGAGCACAAGTCTACTTTCTGGTACAAGCTGGTTATATATCAAGGCTGTTAGTTGGACTATGAAAAGTACAGTCCAATTCCTAGTTATCAAATGCAATAATGAAACATTTAGCAATAATTAGCACCATTGTTGGGCAGAGAAGCCAAGGACTAAATGGATAACAAGACCAAACTTTCTTTTTCTTCTTACGCTATTTTAACTTAAAGATAGTCAAACCAACATTGATTATTATTCCAGGCCAAAGGGTATTAAGACATCACTTAAATCAAGCAAATATGGGCCTGATTTTTTAAAATAGGCCTGAAATTTTGTGTGTACAACTTTGCACATACACTTAATTATGGGTGCAAATGCTAGCATTTACATGTCTAGCTATCTGCCTGCACCTGAGTATTATATATGTAGTTGTTATAATAGTAATAATATGATCTAAGCTTTTAGATTAACACTTTTCATCAGTAGGTCTCAAAGCATTTTACAAAAGGACATCTGTGTCATTATTCCTATTTTACAGATGGGAAAACTGAGACCTAGAGGACTGTAATTACTTGCCCAATAAAACCCTGATGGCCTGTGGCAGAGCTGAGAATAGAAACTAGTTCTCCTGAGTACCAGTTCTCTTTATTAATCACTAGGCAACACTTCCTCCTCTGAATTGGCTGTCTATTTGGTCTTATAAGTCAGATTTTTCTAAAATGCACAGTGTTTCTAAAATGCACAAATGGGATATATCCTCAAGGGAGGTATTTCAACAGTCTTTTCCTCATCATTTTGACACTCTGCTGATTTTCTGAGATTGTAGGAGAGTTACTTAGAAATATAATAAAATAGATAAAAAGCTAATGCCCAAAACACACAATGGCACGAACTCTTGTTATATATTACAGAACAAGCTGTATGCTTATTCTGTAAATGGAACTCAAAGTTATAATAATATTATTCATATCACAGTAGTACTTAAAGATTTCGGTTAGGATCAGGGCCCCCATTGGGCTACTCACTGTACAAATATATAGAAAGAGTTGGTCCTTGCCCTTAAGAGTTTGAAGTCCAAATATCATTGGGAGTTCTGAACACAGTTAAAACTTCTCTGTCACTATGAATAGACACTTTAAAAACTCAGTTGGTGTGGTAGGGAGGGAGAGGCATATCATCCAGAAATGTAAGAGAAAGACAAATGAAGTGGAGTCCATATTGAAGCATTCTAGTCTTGTGCTGGAATATATTAGCCCATAATAAGACAAGATTACACTTCTGTATTAGCCAGAAACATGGTAACTGTAAAAGAAAGTAATTTATCATGCTGTTCCCTTTCAGGTTTATCATTCCATGCACAAAAGTGATTCATAAAATAATTTGATTCCACATGTAAATCAGTCATATTATTACTACTACTAGTGGAGAATATTAAAGTCTTTCATTTCTTTGGAAAATAGTGTTCAAAGGAAGTCGCACTCTGGGAAAGCAGATTGTTGAAGCTGCAACAAAATCTGAGTTCAAAGCCATCTAAACTTCTGAACTTTTAAAGACAACAAATGGAATACATTCTACAAAATCATATGTAAATAGTTGTGATCTGAGCAGACACCCACAGCATTTCAGATTGACAGACAAGAGGGAACACACATGTCGGGAAAAGAAATTGAGAAAGTGAAAATGGAATGTTCATGTTTTCAGCACTCTTATCGCCACTGATTTATTTAACAATGATAAAGCCTTCAGTGCATCTCCAGTCCAATGAACTTACATAGAGCCACCTGTAAACATCCCTCTTGTTCCTGGACTGGTTGGGACTAAGAGTGTGAGGTTAACCAACAGCCAAACCAGGGCTCCTGCTCACTCAGGTGCCCCTCCAACAGAGCTGAGGTGAGTCACCACTCAGGCATGCAGTCACCACTCAGATGACCCCCCAGGCTCAGGTATTTGCCCAAACCTGCCAGATCTGTATATCAGTCTGTGCACTGGCTCTACATGGCCTGGAACCCTCCTGCTGCCTCACGGCATATCAGAATCTCCAGACTGGCAGCCTGCTCTTGATCCTGTTACTGCCCTAGCCTTGCCTGAGCCCTGTTCCAGTCTTTCCCTTACCCTACTTTGACCTTCCTTCAGCCCTATTACTGACCCACTCCAGCCTTGCCTCCACTTCCTGACCCACAGACTCTGACTACCTGGCTTCGACCTTTGGCCTATATCTGGACCTCAGCTATGATACTGACTTGACTTGTCCCTGGACTGACCACATGGCTTCGACCCCTGTCTTGCACCTGAACTCTGGTACTGACTTGACTTGGCCCTGGACGGAGTTCTCGGTTCTGACCTGGCCTGGCCTGCATCTAGATTTCAGCACCACCTTTGGCCCACTTCTCTTGAGACAGTGCTTTGATAAACGAGGTAATGTGGCTTTTGAGAATGAAGGAAGTAAAGAACTTGATGAGTTCTGGAGCAAATGAGCAACTGGATATCAGAGGAGAAAAGAAACTATACACCACAGAAGTTCTCAGTCTTTTCTACATCAGCTAGAAAGAAACTTCTGTGCACAGCAAAAGTGCACCCCACCAGCCTGCTCTTAAAGCCTCATTCATCGTTGTATTGTTCCCAAGGGTTTAAGTATGTGACATATCCCATGTTTTACCCATTGCTAATTTTGTCTTTCCACCAGTCTGATGAAATAATGAAAGAATTACTTTTCACCAGCTCAAGTTTGCATTTTTTCATGATAAGAATGGGAGCTGCAGAAATCCTTAAAATCAGTTTGGTAGCATAGCCCAGTTCCTCATAAGCAAAGAAGGACAACATGGATTCATAGTTGAAATGATACCCTTTCCAAATATAAGCCCTTGCAGAGCAGCCAGAAATAGTTTCATTATGTCTGAAATTTTCTAGAGGGCCATCTCATTAGTATTCAGCACAGCTGCCATAGCACAAAAGAGAAGTAAGATACACAGAGAAGAGAGATGATAAGAGAAAAAGAAGGAAAAAAACTTGATAATTGTGCTATGAATTTCCTCTCTTTATATACCCTCCTTTTAACCCACCACATAAAGAAATTGACATTTGGTATTTTCTGCAGAAGAATCAGTTTAGTACACAAAACAGCAATACTCACCACATTGCTCTATTTGTAATCTTAAAATAAACACATGGGTGGACAACAAAGGGTTTGGCGTTTGGACACTTTATCCCAATGTATCCAAACCTCTCAGGCCTCCACTTGTTTGGTTTAGAACCTGTTACTAAGAGCAGGGAAGCACACTGACTGTATGAAGGGATTGCTGAAATGAGAAGATGGGGAGAATGAATGCTCCATCATTTGTAGGCCAAGAATCTGTCCCGATAGAAACAGAGATCTGAAAAGGATTATGGAAAATCAGATAGAAGGAAAGTTCAGTTACAATAATTCTGAGGAGAAAGTGAGTTCCCAGAGACTGACTCCAGTCCTGGAAACCTAGAACTATCCACAGAAATCACTGAATTCCCCAACATGGTTCTTTTTCCAGTATAGATGGGATCTAAAAGGAACAGAAACAGCTAGTAAACCAGGACTTTAGCTGAGTCCTCCTGTGGAATGCATGATATCTCTGTTAATGATTCTACTTAAACCAGAACTGCTTTTCTAACTTCCCAGCTTACTTCTTGATGCTCATTATTGTAATCAGACAGAAAATATTCTGATTGGAATTCCTCAGACCACTCTATAGTAAAATCTAAGGCCATATGGTACATTTTCAAAAAGGGGCCTCTAATTTGGCAATCAAAATTGTACATGAAAATGTGTGTGCTGCAAAATTGCACTGGGTGTCCAAAATGAGCTTCAGATTTCCCAGTGCATCCTGTCCTGTTTTTTATTATTATTTTCACCAGAGTCTTCTCATAGAAGGACTAGGTAGTGTTGTATGTATTGTTCACACAAATGAAGGCAAGGTGGGCACCTATCTGTTCAAAATTTGTGCCAGTGTGAATATACAAGAGGCTAGACAAATTCAAACACCTGATTGAAGAAAGAAAGCAAAGTTAAAACTCACCATGGTTCCCAAAGGTAATAATGGTGTAAAACAGCAAACAACAGTCTATACTTACATCTTACGATCCTTTAGTTAAATTCTTATGAAAGCAGTGCCCCAGTGACACTCAACAGAGCTGATACACAGATTGTAAGTGACAGCCCCAACATTTCCCCTAATTTTGGATGTTTGGTAGAACCTGCAAGCCCATAGCTCTACAGTATGTGTGCATATGATTTCCCTTTGTGTGTGTGTGTGTGTGTGTATGTGTCTTGGATGAGAGTTTCAGACTAGTAGCCTCCATCTCATGATCTGGACAGATGACGCCTCAGACAAAAAGAGACAACTCAAAATAAAAAAATATTTTCCATGCCATAATGACAGATGGCAAATTTCACAATTTCCTGTTTTTGTTCTCATCTGGAACAGAAAAAAAAAACCCCAATAGTTGGAATTTCTTGTAGAATGGAAATTCCCATTCCTGACCAGCTCTTCTCAATTCATATATGCTGTCAAGGCTCATTCCTCACTCTGGCACTTTGAGTGCAGAAGGCGGGGGCCCACAAGGATTCTAAAAATTAATACTGGCCACTCCATGCTTGTATTAAACTCCCAAGGTTACAGCTTTTCTCTGACCTTGAATTGGTAGATGTTTCCACCATCCAGGAAGCTGAACTTAAGAATTCCTTCCTGGTGGTACCCTCAAGTCCTTTCACCCTCCCCTGAGAAAGAAAACAAAGGAAATCAGCTTTGCCACCAGCTAATTAAACAACATGTGCACAAACCTCTTAGGACACAAAATCCAATCCTGTTCTTAAAAAAGGTAAATTTTATTAAAAACAAACAAAAAAAAGAAAATATATTTGAAAACTCGGGCTATTGCTAGATTATAAAAAAACCCACTTACAAGAAGTAAGCATCAAGAATAACCTTCTCGAGATCCATCTTAAAGGTTATAGGCAAAACAAAAGCATTTGGGTTAGCA
This sequence comes from Trachemys scripta elegans, assembly GCF_013100865.1. Classification (NCBI taxonomy): domain Eukaryota; kingdom Metazoa; phylum Chordata; order Testudines; family Emydidae; genus Trachemys; species Trachemys scripta. Next base: position 35,407,043 of record NC_048306.1, read on the forward strand.
CAGAGGAGTCCACAAGCCATAAGGAAATAAAAAGACAAAAACCTAATCACGTCTTCCTAGACATTTCCTAGCTACTTACATATCTGGGGGTTTCAAGTGAGCAATTTCTAGGTATGATTCAGATGATTTTTCACAACTGGCCCCGAGCTTCTTACAGCATAGTTCCAGCCCTGCCTCTGCTTCTCCCTGAGAACAACAATAGACAGACAAAGGGGAAGTTTTTTCCCAATTTTAAAAAGTTCTAGCCTTTCCATTGGCTCTTTTGGTCAGGTGCCCACTCCCTTCCTTTTATCTATGCAGGGAGACCTTTTAACCCTTTACAGGTAAAGCAAGTATAGAACAACTACTAAAAGGGATTTTATAGCTAACTGGCTGACTGGGTGTCCAAGAAAGGGAGCTACCCATCCCCTTTCAGTTATCACACTCCCTCCACATCACAGACGGTGCTGGCCATCCTGGTTCAGGTTGGGTCCACACTGGCTGGGATTTCTTCCTGGAGGTTTAGGAAACAGAGTTAATAAGATACATGCATCTCTAATTTTACTACTAATTATATGAAGAACAGTATTTTTCACATTTCAAGGACTACAATGACTTAGAATACAGGGACGTTTTCACCTGGCTGATTCTGGGAAACCTTCCCGGGGGAGTGCATCAGCCACTTTGTTATAGGCTCCTGAAATGTGTTGTATTTCAAAATCAAAGTCTTGAAGAGCTAAACTCCACCAAAGAAGTTTTTTGTTAGTCTCTTTGACTGTGTGAAGCCACTTCAGTGCAGCATGGTCAGTCTGCAGGCGGAAACGCTGTCCCCAAATGTCTGGGCGTAGCGTCTCCAGAACATACACAATGGTGTAACATTCTTTTTCTGAGACTGACCAGTGGCTTTCCCGCTCAGAAAGTTTTTTTGCTGAGAAACACGACAGGATGGAATTGTTGATCTGGTCCTTCCTGCATTAAAACTGCTCTTACACCATGCTCAGACGCATCTGTGGTTACAACAAAAGGTTGGTTGAAGTCCAGGGCCCTTAGTACAGGGTCTGACGTAAGGGCCGCCTTAAGCTGGTTAAAGGCTTTCTGACACTTCTCAGTCCACTGAACTGCATTTGGCATTTTTTTCCTGGTTAGGTGTGTCAGTGGGGTGGCAATTTGGCTGTAGTGTGGTACAAATCGTCGGTAATACCCGGCCAAGCCCAAGAAGGATTGGACCTGCTTCTCTGACTTAGGGACAGGCCAATTTTGGATAGTATTTACTTTAGCCTGTAGGGGGTTGATAGTTCCTTGACCCACCTGGTGTCCAAGGTAAGTTACCCTGTTTAGGCCTATTTGACATTTTTTGGCCTCAATGGTTAATCCTGCCTCCCTTATGCGCTGGAAGACAGCTTCATCTCTAGGAAGGAATTCCTTTCTTCCGCAGTTAGAACTCGGCCTGGGTTAAGGGCATCCCTCCATCCTGGCACCTGGATTTTGGGTTGGGGAGGGCTGACCCTTTCCTCCTGGGAAATTCCCAGTCCCCCAACCCCTCCCTGCATTTCTGTCATAAAGATGGATGTCTAGGCTTGATCTGGGTCTGTCTTCTCTGTGGCCACTTGAGAAGACTGATTGCTCTAGGATTTCAGTGCCCAACCGCAACCTCATGCACAGGGCTGCCCTACTCTAGCCTAATTCATTGCCATGAATCTAGAAAAAATAAATAAACTGCTTGCTGCATTCCCTGGCTTGGCAGGTGAAACCCTTTGCCTGCCTGTTTCCCCTCAGGCAGTAATGAAAAGAAAGGAAAACAAACAAACAAACAAAACCAACCTCCCTAGCTTTGCAGGCTGTCAAAAGGAAAAATGTGTCCTTTTAAAATCCTGAAGTCTGTGTTTCTGGTTCAAAATAATCTCACCACTCTGCCACCATGTCAAGGCTGATTCCCCACTCTGGCGCTTCAAGTGCAGAAGGTGAGGGCAAGGATTTTAAAAATTAATACTGGCCACTCCAGGCTTGTATTAAACTTCCAAGGTTACAGCTTTTCTCCTGCCTTGCATGGGTAGATGCTGCCATCACCCAAGTGCAAAAACCCCTTTGAGAACCCAGGAAGACGCACCAGGGAGACTTTTTAACCGTTTAAATTTAAAGCAAGTAGAGGAACAACTACTAGGGATTTTATATCTAACTGCCTGGCTGGATGCCCATAAAAGGGAGCTACCCACCCCTTTATCACATATGCCAAGCTGAGTACAACCAGCCTCCTCTGCAGTGCTCTGCAGTCTCTATGAGAAGGATGTGATTTTGCTTTACATGTTGCGTCAGATGGCACACCATGAAGAGTAACCCAGTCAATGCCTAGAGAGGCATGGGCCTGCAAATGAATATTGGTATGTTGATAAATTTAGTGTAATTAAATCCTCTCAACAGTCCCAAGCAATATTAACTGGGTCATTTCCTCCAGGTCTTTCATGAAGTTCTCTCCATTTTGTGACTACAATTTAAGTGTCTGTCCCTGAATTTCTTGGGCACCCAAAACTCCTATTACAGTTAATGGGGCTTGGGATATGTAATGAATACAGAATTTCAGCCTAAAATTGCTGCCAGGATGTCAGAGAGAGATAATGAAATGGCAAGGCTTCAGGTTCCCTCTTTCAACAGCTAATGTGAATGAATAGTCAGAAATATTTAATTCATCCTTAGGGATTCAGTGGTATGTAAAGCAGAAGCTAATTTATAAGTGGCCTACTTATGCACTTCCAAGAACTACCCTGTTTGGAGCTACCTATCACAAAATCATAGAAATGTAGAGTTGTAAGGAACCTCGAGAACTCCAGTTCCTTGCACTGAGATAGAACCAAATAAACCAAGACCATCCCTAACATGCATTTGTCCAACCTATTCTTAAAAAACCTCCAATGAGGGGGATTCCACAACCTCCCCTGGAAGACTATTCCAGAGCTTAACTACCCTTCAAGTTAGAAAGTTTTGCCTAATATCTAACATAAACCGCCTATGCTGAAAGAAGTAATCCCAATACTTCTTGTCCTACCTTCAGTGGACATGAAGAACAACAGGTCCCATCTTCTTTATTATAGCCCCTAATATATTTGAGACTGTTATCCAGTCCACATACAGTCTTCTTTTCTCAAGACTAAACATGTCCAGTTCTTTTTTAACTTTTCATCATAGGTCAGAGTTTCTAAAACTTTCACCATTTTTGTTGCTCTCCTCTGGACTCTCTCCAATTTGTCCACATCTTTCTTGAGGTGTGGTACCCAGAATTGTATGCAGTATTCCAGCTGAGTAGAGTGGGACAATTACCTCCTGTGTCTTACACGTGACACTCCTGTTAATACACTGCAGAATGGTACTAGCCTTTTTTGCAGCTGTATCACATTGTTGACTAATATTCAATTTGTGATCCACTATAACCCCCAGATGCTTTTCAGCAGTACTTCTGCCTAGGCAGTTATTTCCTATTTTATAGTTGTGCATTTGATTTTTCCTTCCTAAATGAAGTATTTTGCATTTGTCTTCATTAAATTTCATCTTGTTGAATTCAGACCAATTCTCCAATTTGTCAAGGTTTTTTTGAATTCTAATCCGATCTGCCAAAGTGCTAGCAACCCCTCCCTGCCTCCCTTTCCCCATTAGAGTAGAGGGCCTACACTTTCCTTCATCTTTCTCTTGCTCCCAATGTATTTAAAGAAGCTCTTATTATTGCCTTTTATGTTCTTTGCTATGTGTAATTCATTTTGTGCTTTAGCCTTTCTGATTTTGTTCCTACATGCTTGTGCTATACTTTTGTTCTTCTCCTTAGCAAATTGTCCATGTTTCCACTTCTTGTAGGCTTCCTTTTTGATTTCCAAGTCAGTAAATTGCTGTTGACAGAGCCATACTGGACTCTTACTATTCTTCCTATCTTTCCTTTACTTTGGGATAGTTTGCAATTGTGTCTCTAAGATTGTCTCATGGAGAAACTGACAGCTCACCCCAACTCCTTTTTCCCCTTACATTTTCTATTCCTGGGACTTTACCTATCATTGAAAAATATGCTTTTTTCAAGTCCACTGTCCTTATTCTGCTGCTCTCACTCCTTTCTTTCCTTTGAATCATGAATTCCATGATCACTTTAATCCATATTGCCTTCCAACTTCAGACTTGCTACCAATTCCTCCCTGACAGCCAGAAACAAGTCTGAAATGGCTGTCCCCTTGTTACTTCCTCCATTTTCTGGACTACAAAGTTTTGTCCCCAATACGTTCCAAGAACTAAATGGAAATTTTGTGGTTTGCTGTATTACTTTTCCAACAGATGTCTGGGTAGTTAAAGTCCCTCATTACTACCAGGTTATGTGTTTAGGATATTTGTGTTATTTATTCCAGAAATTCCTCATCCATCTCCTCTTCCTGATTTGGTGACCTATAGTAGGCTCCTCCCACAACATCACCCCTATTTTTACTCTTTTTATCGTTACCCAGAAACTCAACCAGTCAGCCTCCCCATCCCCTTCTCAACTTCAGAACAAGTATGTATATTCTTAATGTACAGTGCAACACCTCCTCCCCCTTTTTACTCTGCCTGTCCTTCCTGAACAAGTTATATCCCTTTATGCTATTAGTCCAGTCATGAGACTTATCCCACTAAGTCTCTGTGATGCCAGTTAAATCATAATTTAACTTAAGTACTAATACTTCCCAGTTTTTTCTGGGCATTCCTCATATTGCTGACATTTGTGTACAGACATCTAAGATATTGAGCAGATTCCCTCACTTATTACCCTCTTGCTTCTCCTATCACCTTATTGTAATTGTCCATGTCCCCCACAACACTTTTTTTATACTTACCTGTGGGCTTTTGTCACCTGCCCTCTTTGAACCTAGTTTAAAGCCCTCTTCACTAGGGTTGTGAGTCAGTGAATGAAGATGCTCTTTCCTTTCTTCCCAGCAGGCCTCTTTCCTGGAACCACATTCCATGGTCAAGGAAGTCAAAGCCTTCCTGTCAATACCATCTGCACACCCATGCATTCATCACATGGTTCCACATGTCCCTGCTTGGACCCTTACCTTCAAATGGGAGGATAGAAAGGGACACAATCAGCACTCCTAACCCCTTCATCCTAGCTCCAAGAGCCCTGTAGCCACTATTGATCTGCTCAAGGTCATACCTGGCAGTATAATTAGTGGTCATGTGGATAAGCCAGATGGATGAGCTTCAGCAATCTTTCCACAGAGTCTCAGATGTGGGTTTTTCCTCGAAAGGAATCCCCAGTCATCTCCTCCTTTTGGGTGTGGAAGCCGTGAGCCTCCCAGCCATGGGGGTGAATGTCTCCTCCTCCTCAGCCATAGAGTTCTGCTCCTCACCTCCTATGCCAGTACACCATAATTATTCTTCACCTCAATGGAGGGGGAGCTGGGTGAAGGGTAGAACACTGTCTACTGCCCAAGGTGGCCCTCAGGCAATCTCATCCTCACAGAGCAGCCAGTTCACCTTCCTCCTCTGGTGCTGCTGTAGTCAGCTAGCATCCTCCATACCAAATGACTCCACGCATTGGAGTCCTCACACTCCCTGGAAGATGAGCCACCTACTCCTGCAGCACTCTTACCTGCTTCCTGAGGTATTACGCCAACAGACACCTTTAATACCTAGTTGTTCCACCTGCCTGGCACATTCCCAAAAAGACCAGAGACTTGGTGGAAGCTTACAGGGTTAGGATGCCTATCTGGCCAGGGGCTCCCACAGGTGCAAGCAGAGCAGTGGGTTAGTAACATGCATTTTCCTACCATGATGTGGTCTTCCTTGTAGAGTTTCTGCAAGTTAAGGAAACAACAAAACACACAACTCTACCTCCCTGCCTCCCTCCACTCACGAACTCAGCCATCTCCCTTCATCTCATCAGCCGCATGTCTTACAAGCCACTAGAAGCCCACATGTTTTTTAAATCCTCGGCCCCACACACAGCTGGAATGGGTGGCTCAATCTCTCTCACTCAGCCACCTTTAATCACTGACCTACCCAATCACAAGCTGCACTGCTCTCAATTCAAAGGACCCCATTCTGGAATGCAAGGGCTAACACAACTAACTGCAGGGCAACTTAGTCCAGACAGTCAGCAACCAAGCCTAGATTTCCAAATATAGCCCAGAGTCCTATCAAACTTGATGGCAAGTTCCCAGCATCTATCAGAAAATGCTTCTTTTTTGCTCTCCAATGTTAATCAATATCAATGAGACAGAAGTTCCAGAGATGCTCACCAGCTGTTATGTTTATTATGTTTGTAGATGTTCATTGGCTCCCTAGCTAGCTGAATTAACTCAAATGAAATGAGCAATATGTATTAGCCATTTTGAAATTTACTCAACAAGAGGTCAGTTCTAATCTGCTGCCTTGCCTCTTTTCCGGTGAAAAATTGGTGTTGAGGTTATCCATACATCTCTGTAGATACCTACCTCTAATGTTTATAAGCTAAATTATAGGCCTGGCCAGGCACATTCTGTTCTGAGATATAATCTGCTCCTGAAACTGTCAGTTTTGTATATTTTAAATACTAACTATTTAGCTCTCTAACAGAACAAAGTAAAAATAAGCTATTCATTTTCACAATGCTTTATTAATTCTCCTAGCTGATGTAAAAGCACTTTTCATTGAAAGAAAACTGTTTTTTTCAATACTTCCTAGTTTGGTCATTAGGGGGCAGGTTTTAGCTATAAATGTGAAATCCTCAACATCAAAAATAATACAAAAAGCTTTTTCTGTTATAATGCGACAAAAATAGCTAACAAGATGTTAACATTAATTTTTATCGTAATCATCATTTTATCATGCCTAAAATAAATGGATTATCAAGATATTTGATAGTGTATCTTTAAAACACTGAACAAATTAAAGTGGGTAGGAAGAGGGGAAATAATCTCTGTATTGAGGTTTAAAATAAAGGTGTGGCAAAAACAACAACAAAAGTCTCTTAACCCCAGATAAACCCAACTTTGCGGGACCAACTCCTCCAGGAAAAAAAAATGTCGTGCTTGGAGGGACTAGTAGGAAGAGCAAGGATAAATTATTTCACTTGAATTTAATTTCCAAGTTACAGTACCTAGTTTTCATAACAACAATGATTTTTTACTGCTAGCAGCCTGAGCAGTAGATATTCAGGTTTTAAAGAGGGTGGGAAATACCTACAAAAATACAATTGAAAGTCAAGTGTGAATTTTGAAATGACAGCATCTTGTTTCATCTGTGAATGAAACTTTATGCAGGGATGCAAACAACCAGAAGTGGTTGGAGCAATACCCCACCACCTTCCCCAGAGCTATATGCTGCAGCAGTCCTGCATTTAGAAATAACACCCTTTACATTTTGTTAGCCTTATTGAAATTTGGTCCAATCAAATCGAAACATGCAGTAGGGCAAACAAGATTTTTAAGAGCCTGAAGTCTAAAAGGTTAATCACAAACAGGAACTTTATTTGCTTTTCCCAAGTATTATGGCAGTTCTTGTGATGGGCACCTACAGAAGACCTAACCCTGCACTACATATGCCAATGGGAGAGCCTCCCTTGTCTTCATTGGAAGCAGGATCAGATCCATGTTCACTAGTTCTCTGTTTCAGCCAACAGTTTGCTGATTGCAAATTTATACAGTTCAGTTTAAAAACATCATCATCTATTTGTGTTATGCAAGTATAAATGAGATAAATGAAAAATAATATGACTGGTTTAAGTAATCCTCAGAAATGCTCAGCGATAAGAATGTTGCTAGGTGAGTTGATCATATTTTTTCTGGAAAGTAGTTTAACCTCTCACTTCACAGCTTTAAGGCAATTGTGCTACCTAATCAGCCACCACATTTCAGTCTTCTTCCTGCAGTTGCTGAAATCATTAGTAAGGGAATTGGTGAGGAAACTATAGAAACTCACACTAGCAGTGGGGTATAAAGTCTTTAACAGTAATAACTCACACTAAAAATGACAATTTATGGCTTTTTTACAGAATGCAATATAATGTATGGGATGTTACACATTGATGTGTATGCTTAACGAGTGTTGTATAAAGCTATAAATCATCAGTATTTCCAGTTTCCTATTAAGGTCTGGTGTACTGCACCATCCCAGCAGTGCAATTTCTCATGATAACCACACCCCTGTCATGCCTTATTACTTGGGGGGGGGGGGGAGAGAGACAGAGAAGGTGGATGTATTACTAGCCTGATATGATAGATAGAGATATAGATATATAAATATAAAAGAGACACAATAACAATCCAACCCGATAATGCAGAATGAAAGCAGGATGAGTATCTTAGTTGATAAATGCACTGACCTTTCTGATCTTATTTGTTTTATTATTAACTAGGGGGATACATGGAAAACATCTTATCACATTTATCTGCTAAAATGCAACATCGTCTATACAAAGCTAATGTAAAGACAGGAAGAGGGCAAGACTATCTCCAAAGCAATACATAGTCCTTTCCACCAATGACCAATGTTCCACAGAAACTTATATTTTGAGTGCCGCACACACACTCTCTCTCTCTCTCAACACACACACGAGTACAGTGCAAACATCAGCTGGAAAATGTGGACATTTTATAAATGTTTTACTGTAATTTTGGGTAACTGAATGCAACCCTAAAATACCTCAGCATTCAGACCAAAAGAAGCAAGACTGCAACTCACATTAGAAAAGCCAAATCGGGAACTGGGAACAGACTATTGCCTTAAGACCGTTTTGTACACGAGGTGTAAGATAGTTTCAAGGGAACTTTTGAATACAAAATGAAATGTTGGGATGGGGTTGATTATTCCTAGATATTATTTGTATGTTGCTGGTACTGATTTGTAAAACTGTGCAAACATTTGTAACTCAATTCACACCCAACTGAAACACTCCAACTGTTACATCTGTTACATTTATAAATGAGATTATTGCACTATTTTCTAAATAGAACTGATCAGAAATTTGTCAAGAAAACATTTTTTGTGGTGTTGAAACAGAAACTTTTCACAAAAATCTATCAGTTTTCATTAAACTTTTGTCAGGAAGGTTTCTCAGGTCCAGAATGGAATTTCTGGTAAAAATTAGCCAAACCCAATGGGACTCATGATAGCTACCAGCCCACAACATTGACGTACAATGTAGAAGACCCAGGTTCAAGACCCTGTTCCAAATCAGGCAGAGCTATAAAACACCCTGATCACTATGTTACCGGCTATTCTGGGGAGTGTCTTTCTTCACCAAAAAAATACAAAAGGTCTCACTTTCATTCCATTATAAAATGAAAACATTCCAAAGCCTCCATTTTTCACGCAATACAATTCTTGTTTCCTGGCCAGCCCCGATTTTAGATCATCAGGCACTAAGCACAATGGTTTAGATTTGGAATCCAGGTAATGTGGCTGCAGACTTTAAATAAAGACTTTTTGAATGACAGGCTTTGTGGAGGTAAGCCATGTAGGGAGGGAAAAGGTCAGTGGCACGTGGCTGTGGATCAGATCACAGCACAGGAAATAAATTTCAATCAGGTGGTCTCAGACAGTGTTGGTAATAGGCATTTGTTAGGATGGCGAAATAGAGTGGGTGTATGTGTTAATTCAAGTAGCCACTATGTGTCCATATTTGTAGTGACGTTTCAGATTAGCTATTGTCCCATTTCCAGTCACAAACCTGGCCATGATTCAAGTAAACCTAAACTGAAAAATCAAGAGAACCTGAGCCAAATTTTGAGCAAACCAAGTTCAATTTATGGTTTTCGGTGAAAACCCTGGGAGACGTGATGGTTAACATTGCAGTTCATTGTGCTTTTGGGTTTGACTGGAATGTCACCAACTCATCTCCTGTACTAAAGGGGAGTATGGGAACAAAAATTAACAGCTCAGGATTCCTCCACACCAGCAAGTCATTGGTTTGAGATCACTTTTTCATTGCTCTGGCAGCAGAGGCAAAGGACCTGGACACACACATGTGTGTCTGTGGTTTACATGAGATAACATGATTAGGGGGAAAAAAGATAGAGGCAAGTTACTTTATTAAGTCACTTCTGTAATTCAAACCTGAATCACAAACCAAAAAAAGATGTATTTATCCTATAAATAATGGAACTCTGCAATGCTGACCATAATAATAAAATAAAATAAAATAAAATAAAAAATACTTTGCATTTAAAGCACATTTCATTTTAAGATTTCACAGTCCCTAAACATTAAATCTCATGTATCAGGGGGTAGCCATGTTAGTCTGTATCTACAAAAACAACAAGGAGTCTGGTGGCACCCTAAAGACTAACAGATTTATTTGGGCATAAGCTTTCATGGGTAAAAACCTCACTTCTTCGGATGCATAGAGTGAAAGTTACAGATGCAGGCATTATATACTGACACATGGAGAGCAGGGAGTTACTTCGCAAGTGGAGAACCAGTGTTGACAGGACCAATTCAATCAGGGTGGATGTAGTCCATTCCCAATAATAGATGAGGAGGTGTCAATTCCAGGAGAGGAAAAACTGCTTCTGTAATGAGCCAGCCACTCCCAGTCCCTATTCAAGCCCAGATTAATGGTGTTAAATTTGCAAATGAATTTTAGTTCTGCTGTTTCTCTTTGAAGTCTGTTTCTGAAGTTTTTTTGTTCAATGATAGTGCCTTTTAAATCTGTAATAGAATGACCAGGGAGATTGAAGTGTTCACTTACCGGCTTATGTATGTTACCATTCCTGATGTCCGATTTGTGTCCATTTATTCTTTTGCGGAGGGACTGTCCGGTTTGGCCAATGTACATGGCAGAGGGGCATTGCTGGCACATGATGGCATGTATAACATTAGTGGATGTGCAGGTGAATGAGTCCTTGATGGTGTGGCTGATGTGGTTGGTCTTCTGATGGTGTCGCCAGAGTAGATATGGGGACACAGTAGGCAACGAGGTTTGCTACAGGGATTGGTTCCTGGGTTGGTGTTTCTGTGGTGTGGTGTGTAGTTGCTGGTGAGTATTTGCTTCAGGTTGGGGGGTTGTCTGTAAGCGAGGACTGGCCTGCCTCCCAAGGTCTGTGAGAGTGAGGGATCATTTTCCAGGATAGGTTGTAGATCGTGGATAATGTGCTGGAGAGGTTTTAGCTGGGGGCTGTATGTGATGGCCAGTGGTGTTCTGTTATTGTCCTTGTTGGGCCTGTCCTGTAGTAGGTGATTTCTGGGTACCCATCTTGCATTGTCAATCTGTTTCCTCACTTCTCCAGGTGGGTATTGTAGTTTTACGAATGCTTGATAAAGATCTTGTAGGTGTTTGTCTCTGTCTGAGGGGTTGGAGCAAATTTGGTTGTATCTTAGGGCTTGGCTGTAGACAATGGATCGTGTGATGTGTCTTGGATGGAAGCTGGAGGCATGTAGGTACGTATAGCGGTCAGTAGGTTTCCGGTATAGGGTGATGTTTATGTGACCATCACTTATTTGCCCTGTAGTATCCAGGAAGTGGATCTCTTGTGTGGACTGGTCCAGGCTGAGGTTGATGTTGGGGTGGAAATTGTTGAAGTCCAGGTGGAATTCTTCAAGGGCCTCCTTTCCGTGGGTCCTTAGGATGAAGATGTCATCAATGTAGCGCAAGTAGAGGAGGGGCACTAGGGGACGAGAGCTGAGGAAGCGTTGTTCTAAGTCAGACATAAAAATGTTGGCATACTGTGGGGCCATGCGGGTATCCATAGCAGTGCCACAGACTTGAAGGTAAAATTGTCCCCAAATCTGAAGTGGTTGTGGGTGAGGACAAAGTCACAAAGCTCAGCCACCAGGCTTGCTGTGGCCTCATCAGGGATACTGTTCCTGACAGGTTGTAGTCCATCCTCATGTGGAATATTGGTGTAAAGTGCTTCTACATCCATGGTGGCCAGGATGGTGTTTTCAGGAAGAACACCAATGCATTGTAGTTTCCTCAGGAAGTCGGTGGTGTCTCGAAGATAGCTGGGAGTGCTGGTAGTGTAGGGTCTGAGGAGAGAGTCCAAATAGCCAGATAATCCTGCTGTAAGACTGCCAATGCCTAAGATGATGGGGTGTCCAGGGTTTCCGGGTTTATGGATCTTGGGTAGCAGATAGAATACCCCTGGTCGGGGTTCTGGGGGTGTGTCCATGTAGATTTGTTCCCGTACTGTAGCTGGGAATTTCTTGAGCAGATGGTGTAGTTTCTTTTGGTATTCCTCAGTGGGATCAGAGGATAGTGGCCTGTAGAATGTGGTCTTGGAGAGTTGCCTGGCAGCCTCCTGTTCATAATCCGACTTGTTCATTATGACTACAGCACCTCCTTTGTCAGCCCCTTTGATGATAATGTCAGAGTTGTTTCTGAGGCTGTGGATGGCATTGCGTTCTGTACGGCTGAGGTTATGGGACAAGTGATGTTGTTTGTCCACAATTTCAGCCTGTGCACGTCTGTGGAAACACTCTATGTAGAGGTCCAGTCTGTCATTTTGACCGTCAGGAGGAGTCCACGCAGAGTTCTTCTTCTTGTAGTAGGAGGGTTCCTGTGAGTCAGTGCACTGTTCAGTGGTGCGTTGAAAATATTCCTTGAGTCGGAGACGACGAAAGTAGGCTTCCAGATCACCGCAGAACTGTATCGTGTTCGTGGGGATGGTGGGACAGAAAGAGAGTCCCCGAGACAGGACAGACTCTTCGGCTGGGCTAAGTGTGTGGTTGGAAAGATTGACAATGTTGTTAGATGAGTTGAGGGTACCACTGTTGTAGCCCCCTGTGGCAGGTAGGAGTTTAGATAACTTACTGTCCTTTTTCCTCTGTAGAGAAGTGAAGTGTGCATTGTAAATGGCTTGTCTCATTTTTGTAAAGTCCAGCCACGTGAAAGTTTGGTATTGTATGAGAGTCTCCAGTTCTGCGAGCTCATTCTTGATCTACTCCTGTCTGCTGTACAGGATGCTGATCAGGTGGTTCCTCAGTTTCTTTGAGAGTGTGTGGCACAATCTCTCACCATAGTCAGGGTAGTATGTTGATTGCAATGGATTTTTTACCTTCAGTCCATTTGGTATGATGTCCATCTGTTTGCATTTGGAGAGGAAGATGATGTCTGTCTGTATCTGTGCAAGTTTTTTGTTGAGGTTGATGAATTTCCACTCCATACGGCTAAATTTAGTGCCTTGCATGGTGTCAAGTATCAGGGGTAACTGTGTTAGTCTGTATCTACAAAAACAATAAGGAGTCTGCTGGCACCTTAAAGACTAACAGATTTATTTGGGCATAAGCTTTCGTGGGTAAAAACCTCACTTCTTCGGATGCATAGAGTGAAAGTTCCTCCTCATCTATTATTGGGAGTGGACTACATCCACCCTGATTGAATTGGCCCTGTCAACACTGGTTCTCCACTTGCGAAGTAACTCCCTGCTCTCCATGTGTCAGTATATAATGCCTGCATCTGTAACATTCACTCTATGCATCCGAAGAAGTGAGGTTTTTACCCACAAAAGCTTAAGCCCAAATAAATCTGTTAGTCTTTAAGGTGCCCCCAGACTCCTTGTTGTTTTTATTAAATCTCATACCACCTCTGTGAAGTGAACGGTATTAAACTTTGTATTCATATTGAACAGGGTCATCCTGAGATGCAGAGAGGTTATGTGAATTATTCATGGTTACATATGAGCTAATGTTGTCCCTTCCCTCCTACTCAAGAACAAAGGGTCATATTTGCAGCCTTGGAAGCAGTGGCGGATTAATAATTTTGCTGCCCCTAGGCCGGGAAATAATTGCCGCCCTTGCCCCACCCTTTTCCCGCCCCCATTCCAACCCCCTCCCTAAAGTCCCCGCCCCAACTCCGCCCCCTCCCTTCCTCTAATGGATCCCTTCCCCAAATCCCCGCCCCCAGCCCCGCCTCTTCCCCCAGCACGCAGCGTTCCCCCACCTTCCCCCTCCCTGCCCTGCGAAACAGCTGTTTCGCGGTGCAAGCGCTGGGAGGGGAAAGAAACAGGACGTGGTGGCGCGCTTGCAGAGGAGGCGGAGGTGAGCTGGAGCAGGGGGGCGGGGCGCGGAGGGAGCTTCCGCCCCTGAAAATTTGCTGCCCTAGGCCTAGGCCTTGTCGGCCTAGGCAATAATATGGCGCTGCTTGGAAGAAGAATACCTTGTCTACCCCTGAGCCTTGTGGAACCATTGTCCAATTTCTCTGGCCAGTCATTACCAGAGGTAGGAATGGAATCCAGGAAACCTGACTTCAATCCAGTCCCCTTCTTCAACCGTAAGAACACAGACACTTCTCATGGTGGAAACAATTAACAGAAAAATAGCAAAAACAAGAGTTGAGAAGAAGTCAATAAACAATAGTGTTCTGAGAAGTAAATTAGAGACCTAGAACAATAAATAGAAGACTGGGAGGCTTCCAGAGTCTTGTCTATGGATTTCTGACTCCAAAATCAAAGTTCTGAGTTTTAATATATTCATAGTGGGCTGTGGAGGGGTCATTCCCGTCTACCCTATCCCTTGCTTGGAATATCTTTCTGCTCTCCTTGTACATCAGGAGTCAGGGAGCACATCTTTTCACATCCTTGATAACGTAAAAAATAAAATAGTTTGTACATTGCACAACAGAGGACAAAGAGATGGAAATTAAATTCTATGGTGCCATTTGGAAATACACTCCAGAGAGATTACTCTAAGGAAAACTACAAGGAAATGTATTTCATGTAGAAATATTATGTAACAGACCATTCTGGTTTTGCATGTAATAGATCATCTCTAACTGTGCAAGACAGCAACATTTGTTGATGACACAGATATAAAAGAATAGTCTATTATAGTATCATTGCTATTAGGACTCTTGACTACCCCTTATACTATACTGTGATGTTTGATTTTGTAGGTACTGAATCCTATTTTTAAATAAAATAGTATGCTTGAAAACATTTGCGTAGGTTGTTTCTTTGGTTTTAATGTGTTCTCATCTATGTTATCTAACCCTGGAAGTGTCAATTTGCTGCAGAATTCAGCAAAGGATAAAGATGGGTTGCAAAACAAAAAACAAAAACAAAAAAACCCACCAAGGTTCTTCTCTCCAAATTTTATGCTTATTAACAACTGTGTTTGGATTTCTTAGAACTGAGTGTATTTGTCACAAGATTGAAGGAGAAAGACATTTGGATTAAAGAGGAATACTCAGTGACATTGCAAGGAGTGAAACTATAATAGTCCCTAACACAATTCTAAGCATTATTAACTCAAAAGTTCCATATGGTACTATACCTGTCCAATCACTGGTTCTACCCTAGTGGTCTTATCCCAATCAGGTTGTATTCTGTCATGTCCATTACTTATTACAGTTCTCTCTCTGCAAACATCCTGCCTTCCAAGCATTGGAAAGGGCAGATTCTACATCTTTTTAGCAACATCGACATACTTTTCAAATTATTCAGTATCTATTTTCTTGGTGGGAAAGAGTAGTTTATTTTCTGACTGCTTTTGGTCAATCATAATATCAGGATGTGCTGGGAAGTAGAGAACTTTGGAGAGTTATTTGTAAGGCCGTAGTTTTCAAGCCTGCTGAATTTAGCATTATCCAAAACAAAGTTAAATATTTCTTCCCAGACAAGTATGCGGCCAAGAACTCTTTGGGTACTAAATTGTCTAAAAGAGCTCAGTGGATATCTGAGAGGTTTATTTTCACACAGCCAATGAAACTGCAGCACAGTATTAAAAATGGACAGTAGCCAAAGTACAATTTCTATCCTGCTGGAAAAGCTACTTTCAAAGTCATGAAACATCCCTGACTATGTCCTATAAAATATCTCATACAGAGTTTTCTTTATAAGGTCCCTTACAAATGTATGACACATCAAATGTTAATTTTTATTAATACCATAAATCTAGACCCAATTTGCTGAAAAAAGTGCAGACTCAATGGAGCTATGGGGAAAAGAAATTAAACAAAAAACAAAATAATCCATTAATACAAAAACTCCACTAATCTTGGATTCCTCCAAAGAGCATGATTCAGCCCCTCGAGCACTTCAACCTGCTCAACAGTGATAAAAGTTTCAGCTTATGCAGCTGCTTTAAAAACAATTCTTTTAAAAACTCCACTCAGTTTTCCCAGGGATAAAACTGCAGATACGATTGATTCCAGCAGCTGAAAAGACTTCTTCATGCTGGTCTAGTGGATGGAGTACTAGACTGGGAGTCAGCAACTACTGATAAACTACTCCCTCCCTGCCCCCCTCACCCCCGCTCCCAGTGCCTTGTATGCTTTATTTAATATTCTTATGTTTGTTTTGTTACAGTCTGTACTGAAAAGAAAGCCAGACTCTGGCACTCTTGCTCGTGGCGAGTAGCACCTTACTGCACAAGTACTCCTATTGAAATTGAGTCCCAGTGTTAGTGATAAACCATCAACAGGAACAAGGATGGAAGGATCAGCTAGAGAATGAATATTAACATTAAAACATTATATAATTAACTCTCCAAACTGGATGCACAAGACAGTCCCTGCCTCAAAGAGCTTACTGATTAAACAGGGAAGACAGACAAAAGGTAGCAGGGAAAACAGAAGCAAAGCAACTTGCCCAAAGTCACAGTAGGTAAGGAGAAGTAGGAATAGAATCCAGGTCTCCTGACTCCCAGACCACTGGACCGTGGCTCTCTATGTCTGGGTGTATCAGCCTGGAAAGTCAGAAGACAAACAGGTAAACTAAGTACCATTGCTTCAAATGAACAATGTGGAGAGATGACATGAGACACATTTGTCCCTCAACTGAACTCCACCAGTAGATATTGGTTATATACAATATATGTATGTATATATATGTATAGATATACATATATATATTGTAATTTGTTTTATTTTTACATACTTGCATTTTTATATGGTGCATGTTGGAATTAATGGACGTGCAGTGTTCAAACAATTACAGAAAATTAATACTGCATTTCTGATAAGTGTAATTTATTGTTAGGTGATGTTATTGGCAAAGTATGCAGGCTCCTTTTGTTAATGTGTTTAGGAAGATTTATACCGTGCAAGTGCAAACTAATTAATACAATCTATATTCAGATATTGACTCACTTAACTAATGTTACGCTGTGGATTTTCAAGACAGGAGGAGGATATGAGATCAAAACTGCCACCCCCATCCATCTTTGGCACATGCTCAATGAGGTGGAAAAGAAATGGAAAAATGTTTCTATCTTTCTCTAACTGTGTGCAGATTGTTTCCCTTTATATTCATTTGAGCCATAGGAGACTGATATGGTGGTCGAGTGATGATGCATTTCATTACCCATAAGGGATCAGAGTCTGAATGCCAAAGCAGATTCATCACTGTGTTGGCACAAGCAATAGTGCATGGACAGAGAGGACACAGTTTGCACCTCACCTACTCAGGACCTGCAAGGGCCATCATGGTCCCCAGAGCAGGCTTAGTTGTACCCCTGGTTTAATGTTCCCTGTGGTGCTTGCAGGTGCATAGAATCAGGGCATCAATTTCCCCTGTCACACGCACTCCCAAAGCTGCTCTGCCCTCTCCCAACTCTATCCTGTCAATTCTCTGCTCCCAACCTTCCTCAGAATGTCTCCTGGGCCTGGGGTTGCTGTAGTGGAGGTGCAGAACAGCCAGAGCTAGCTTTGTACCAGGTATGGGTTCCCTATGGGAGAGTACTACCTGACCATGGAAGGTCCTTTCTGAACTGATTCCTTCTTCAAATCCTTCCAGAAAAGCACCCCTCTCCCCAAATATTCCAATTAATAAGAGGTATATTGAGGTGCAGTCAGGCAGAACTGATGCATATTCATTAAACATTTGTTCACAGCTGGTTGAGCTTTTGTAACAAATGTGAAACTTGCATCAAGATTCACCACAGCTTACTGAAGTTCAACTTTTACATACATCGATTACCAAGTCGGGGTTAATTTTTGATTTGATTCAGATGGTAAAACGAATCATAACATTTACTAGTTAGTGCTGAATTTGAGTTTGGAGCTCATTTAGATCCAGAACTTTAGGGAGAAAACCCTATGTGAACTGAAACAAAAATGAGGTTTGTGTGAAATTGAGACAATACTTTTTTTTTTTTTGCAAATTGTGACAAATAAGGAATTTCCAGTGGATATGAGGATGATGCATACAGTACAGAAGTAAGCCTAGCATCACCAAATTATTTATCAGTGACTCAGTCCAGAGAATTAAGGCACCTATATGCCTTAAAATTCAAAAGCCTGGGTCTCCCCGTTTTGTTTGTAATTCAATCTCTATGTTTATTTAAAAGCCTAGAATCTTTGCAAGTTTCCCAGCCACTCTAGTATCTTCCAATTTCACAGTTTGACAAATCACTGATAAAACTTTGACTCATGAAATAGCCATTAAAATTAATGGGCACATTTGATGTTTATTTGCAAGAGGAGTTTTGCTGTTTTTTTTTTTTTTTTTCCTTTCAGACGGAAAAATCTCCAGTCTCCTAGGAACAGAGTTAAGAAGTAAGCCATAAGGTAACAAAAGCCTATGCATCAAATTCCAAATTCAAATCCTCACTGGATTTTCCTCAGCTCTTGTTGTCAGTTGCCTATTTACACTGCATAATAAAATATATTTTTCAGTACAGCAAATTCCATTTATTCTGATTTTCCTGTCTAACAACTATACCTTAACCAAACACTAATTCTGCAGCCTGCTGCTTGCATATGGAAAGGATGAATCTGGCACAGTTGGATTGGATTTTTAGTTTTGGCTGGCCAACGGCCATATCAGTTGGCAAGTCCCACCACACCTGTCACCCAGCCAGTAGTAAGCCTTCTCTTCCTATTTCTTTCCAGTAAAATTAGCTATTTATTATCCGAGAACACCACTGGACATTGCTAGAGTGTCCAGCTTGGAAATATTATTTACTCAGTAAGGAACAAATCTGAGGCAACATACATTCATTCCCCTCACCCACATAGGCAAAGTTCAATAAACAGCCAGTTGCCAATTTACATTTTCACAGAAAACACACTGACAGTTCTTGAAAGTTCAAAGGCCAATAGCCAACTGTTTCTGATTTGTCACCTGCTGGGTTAACATTTGGTTTGTACAGAAGTACTGTATTTCTACAAGCAGATTTTCGCTCATGTGGTGTGTAATGAACAAGGTACTTGTTTTGTATTGAAGAAAGACGTAATTTCTGCTGCCAATGAGAAGGCACTACACTTCAAGATGTGAATGGTTAATTACTTTCTGCTTCCCAGTTATCCCCCCTGTAGTTGCAATTGGTTATGGTATTCTTTTCCGCTTCTCGTCCTGAAATGATGTGTAGCGTTACTATGTGCTATTAAGTACTTTTCATGTATCTCCCCAAAGAAGGCTGCATTGCAGAGATGGACAAAAAGATTCCCAAACATATGCATTTGAGAAGTATTTTGAGAGTCCTACAGGATATAAAGGTGCCACACATTACTACTACAATTTCCAGGTTTCTTTCTTC
Organism: Trachemys scripta elegans; assembly: GCF_013100865.1. Lineage (NCBI taxonomy): Eukaryota > Metazoa > Chordata > Testudines > Emydidae > Trachemys > Trachemys scripta. Next base: position 35,426,423 of record NC_048306.1, read on the forward strand.
TTAAAGGTGCCTTCTGGCAGAAGCACTGGATAACTCAGATATTTTGGGGTATCCAGTGTCTACCAAAACTTCCCTTCAGAGTCCTGCATAAAAAAGTGAGGTCTGAAGCAAAAATCCAGATGTCAATAGTTCCAAGCTCTGGATGGTGGGTTAGAAATGTGGATCCTGACTTTGAGACTTGGGTCCATCTTTGACCCAGGAAGTCTGTCAACCTCTCTGAATGAATGAAAGCCAGAGGTGTGGATCTCTGTTGATTCAAGTCTGCAGGTGAGGGATCAGAGACACTATGCCCATTGCCAGGGCCGGCTCTGGCTTTTTGACCGCCCCAAGCAAAAAAAAACAAAAACCTGTGGCGCAGCCGGAGCACGGGTGCAGGCTGGGGAGGGAGGGGGAGGGAGCGGGCGGGAGAGAGAGAGAGAAGGGGGCGGCCAGGGTTACAGCAGGGCGCAGCCACGTGGCCCCTCCCGCTGCGCCACCTCCTGCCGCGAGGGCTCCGCTCCAGTCGGCGGGGAGGGAAGGAAGAGGACTGTCCTGCAGGGTGCTCTGGTTTTCCGCGCCGCCGCCCCCTACAGGGCGGCCGGAGCGGGAAAAAAAATAAAAAAAGTGGCCGTGCCGCCCTAGGATTAGGCGGAATGCCGCCTCCAACATCTGCCCTCCCAAGCACCAGCTTACTCAGCTGGTGCCTGGAGCCGGCCCTGACCATTGCCCCCTAACAACCACACAGAGACTTTTCTTAAGAATTAGCAGAGCTTTAAACCAAGCTGGCTGTTCATACTGTGAGTAAGGCAAACACCACATGCTCCTCCACTGTTCTGACTCAGTGGAAGTATCTTCTTAAAACCATGGGCCTAATACAAAACCCACTGAAGTCAAGAGGGGTCTTTCTATTTACTTGAATGGGCTGCAAAGCTACAATGAGCAGGGCTAGATGTGGTCAACCTCACACATACAAAGGGGATAGAAGTACAGTGACCAGATGTCCCTATTTTATAGGGACAGTCCCAATATTTGGGGCTTTTTCTTCTATAGGCACCTATTACCCCCCACCCCATCCCGATTTTTCACATTTGCTGTCTGGTCACCCCAGACAGAGGTAGATACTTTCTTTGGATATTTCAAGTTTACACTCAGATAAACAACTATTTTTTCCCAGATATCTATAGTCTCTTCCCTATGAAATCTATATATTATATTCTAATCATCCATCTTATCTGTGATAGCAGATATAGCCTTTTCGTCACACGTGTCGATGATTAAAAAAATTGGAAACAAAATATAATTTGAACCTCCTAATTGCCTTTTGCCTGATATATTGACAATTAAAAGGATTCCTAGAGCATTAACAGACTGGGTTTTTCATGGCCTAATGAATGCTGTAATCATTTGTTCGTAGCCCCAGAAGGCTTTCTGGTTTTAAAATGAACATAGGTGAATATTATTATTATTTTGTTTACTTTATAATTATACACTCAAACGCACATATTTTATTTAAAGATTTACAGGTCAGCATCAAGGCAGTTGCCACAGTAAATTAAGCTAATAATTGGGTTTGAATAGATGGTGGTGTAATGCTATTAGATGAGAGTTTATCTATCTGCAATAAAGTTAGGCTCAAGTGGCAATAAAGTGAATTAGCAGACCTGTGCAAAATTCACTTGCCTTCATTATTGGATTCACAAAATTCTGGATAAGAATCATTATAGCATAACCCTATTAAATTGGGGAAAAAATGCTTAGCATGAAAGGAAAGGTGTATACTCTATAGGCAATTGAATCCCTACTGGGCACGTCATTGCTTCTTCAGATTTGCAAAAGAAATTCAATATTAATGGGGATAAATTTCAGATAATCACAGATTAGGAATTGGAGTCTCACAAAAGTTAATAATTTGTTTACTATTCCAGACACATCCATCTCAGTATACTATTTGAGAACCACAGGAAAACATTCTCTGCCTCATACAGTTTCACTTTTTTTAAGCATGCAATTTCTATTTCAGCTCTACTATTAACAGGTTTATGAAAAAAAGATATGTAATCAGCTGATGATTCATATTATGGAAAAATCTAGTAAATTTAGAAATATATACAGGTCAGCATTTGCCATCCAGTTCTAATGCTTGACCCAATGTGAACACCCAACAACACACAGGGATGAGCTAAAATAGTCTGGCTCATGCTGGACACCTCACGAAGACTGAGCTTGCTCATACTGCTTTCCATTGTCCCCTTGGAGTTATAATATTAGGTCATATATGAAGGAAGTATGACAACAAAGAATATTTATGTCACAGACATTGTGCAATAAGTGCATCACTTGACCACCGCAGTTACAGTGTGACAATTCCTCCCCAAACAAGTTGTCCAATAGAAGAATGCCCTTCCATATCCCCTGGAACATATCAAAGATCACTCTGATACTGTGCCGTAATTTTAATCACTGTGTGCTAATCAGCAATCTGCTCTTGTAGGTATGGATATAGTTTGTTGGCACATTTTACATCTCCATAAATAACTAATTACATACTGTGGAGGTTCAAAACAGAGAGCACAGTACATGTTTTTGTGAACATGCATACAGGTTCTTTGTTGCTATATGGGGGCCGCACACTAAGACAAGAAGTACCCCAGCTAAATCACATTGCATGGGGTGACCCAGCTGAACCAGACAATGGCATAGTGGGTGGCTAGTAAATTCCAGCAGGAGGGCTGGAAAAGATTATTTTTTTACTCTCTTGTGGAAGAGTTGATAGTAACTGAGGCAAGCTGAAGGCTTCCCACCTACACTTGACTTCATCAGCTACAACAGGTGAGCCCTGCTCGATTCAAAGCCTCACCAGGGGCTAGGTGTCATTCAGGAAGGAAACAGATCAGGGTTACCTACTGAGGAACAGATAGCTCTGGAGACACTAGATTCTATACTGCTTTATTGTTGATTTCAATGTTTAAAAATTGTTCAGGGAATGGGGCCAGACACACACAGCTGCTCTCTTTTTATTTTTGGTGCACCAAAAAAAAACCACACAAAAGAAAAAACACAAAAAATATAAATAAATTTGGCACTTTAAAAAAGGATTATTCTTTGCCTGACCTGGGAATCCTGATGAGTTTCTATGCAGCTGCATGGACCTTGGCCCTGCAATAGCTTCCAGAATTAATAGGATAGAAATGTTTATTAACATATCATGCCTGATTACTCTTTAAACTAAAATGAGTGTGAATTGTAGTTTTATTAATATAAACTTAATTCTGTATGTTTGCTTCTACAATGAACGCTATATTAGGTGACCATTCAACAGACTGAAAATATGGCTGATTAATGGGGATTGTCTTCTGCCAAAGCCACGGAATTGTACACAGTTGTTGGGGATGTTTTAAGACAGAGAAGGGTGGTTTTGGGGATAGATTGTTATTCAGTGCACCCTGAGCAAGGGATGGCATGGAAGACAGTGTGTATCAGACAACCCTTAAGCACAAATCTCTCCCTATTTCCTTGCTCTGATGGGGATAGTGGTAGGAATTTGCAGAGCTATTGGCTGGCATGATGGGGTAGAGCCCAGACTCTACCATTTTGAATCCCTTGCCAAGGAAGGGATGGGAAAGAGGGGGATGGACAATGCCCTCCTGCATGTCAAGACCCATTGTTCAAGGAGAATGTGCAGGTGTGCAAGCAGGGGTCATACTCCCCGTTTTAGCCTAAGTTTGCAATCAAGCCCTAATTAGTCATAGAAAAGACATTTTCTTCCCTTTCTTTGCATTTGTCCCCTGTAAAACCTTCAAAGCTTATCAACTAAATAGAAACGTGATAATCTGAAATGGCGTTTAAGGCTGAAAGCAAAGGTAAGACTGCCAGGCAAATATGTGTTGCTCAATAGTGCTCCTATCTAAAAATACAAAGCCCTTGTGGTTATGCCACTTCCATTCACTGCAGTGTATTAGCATAGCCTACCTAGCGATATAATATTTCCCCCCCAGTCTGTCACCACCAGCCATTCCTTGATTTCAGAGGAGTTTCCTTCTCAGAACTGCTTCTTCCCTGGTGAGGGACCAGACAAGGGGGAGGAAAAGCTTCTAGAGATGTCCATTATAAGCCAATATTAATGAAGATCAACAAATACCCCCACCCAACTCTGGATACACCTCTATCTCTCATTCTGCCCTTCTAACAAGTGACTGAGTGGCTCCTCTTCTATTTCTGCATACTCGAGAGGGTAATTGATTTTCTTGAGCTATTTCTTGATTTCTAGGGTAATACAAATTAAGGAACCAGGCAACCATTGTGTCTTAAAACTTGTTTCTCAGGCCCCCATATATTTTTGCACACTGTAAAAATCAGGGTCCCTTCCCCTGACTGCCTTCATCCTACAGAGTTCCTTTTATTTTTTTTCCCACCTCGTTTGAAAATCAAAAGTAAAATCCATTGCTACTGTGATTAACAAAAAAAGTCACAGATTTGTGACTGTGGATGAAGCTCAGCTATTTCATTAAGAATGCAGTCATAAAGTGTAGAGCCAGCACAGAGTGGCTCATTAGACCACTGCAGCACTAAGCAATTCTCTTGTTGTAGTCAAGAGACAGGTAATAGATTCAGGTATAGATTTTCCTCTTATTTCATCTCTCTTATGATATCTATATTTTTTAGAAGGAATCATGTAATGTCTTTATGCTCCTAAAAGTTCAAGTAAAAAATACTGGCATAAGAATTGGATGTTGCTTGAAAGCACCCACTGTTTGCCCACGTCTGAATTCTTGTCAGATGGTTTAACGTGCATTCTCTCTACCTGCTTTCAGTAAACAGAAGCAAACCTTGATTTGTATAAATTAGCACCAATTTGAAATGCAGTAATTGGATATATTCATGTTCAACTCAATAACAGCATCCAATACATATGTCATAATTACACTGTACGAAGCTTTTCTATTACAGAACTGCAGTCTCGTCTACATGCAGCAGGGATAACAGTTTACACGCTACCTCCTTTGTTCGAGGGGAAAAAAGCAGGGGGGGAAGGTGTCCTTTAGGTGAGGAGTCAAAAAGATATCCTGCTGAAGAAACAACAAATTAAACCAACCAACTTTGTACTTTAAATGCCATATAATCTGCGCATCGGAAGGACAAATGTTGACAGGGGAAAGCTTTAGGGTAGGTCTCTGAAGATAGGACTAGTAAAAAATAAGCCCCTCTGTGGATTCTGAAGATATACAAGGTACCCTGTATCTGGAATGCAGACAGATATAATGGCATATTTTCACAGAAGTGTCAGAAGGATTGTAATAATGCATACTTCTTCTTGAACGAAAGGAAAAATAAATGGGATTTTCAAAGCAGACCCAGGAGTGTATGCTCATATTATTAGCTTTTGTTGCCATTTCCATCCTTAATTAAGTGCAAAACTAGGCAAGCAACAAGAAAACCTATTCTGGCATAGAATTATACCAATTTGTGAAAATGTCACTAACACAACTCATGCAGGTTTATAACTGTGGTATGAGTGGTTATGAATTTGTAACATTTTCTATCTCTGTAAAAGCCTAGGAGATGAATGATGGTGCTCATTTCCAGAGACACAATGTCAAAAGGGCTTGGGATACCTAGTCTCAAGAATAAAAAATGTCCTCAGTCAACAAATGTTCTACTAGATACAAACATTTCTAGGTCAATGTTTTGAATTTTTGCCAAGACTTCTGAACATATAAAGCTTATTTTTAAAGCAAGCCCACATGCACACGGATGTCGCTTGAAAAGTAGAAGATAAAACCTAAGGAAAAAATAAAACTGATTTTCTATCTATCCAGAGTATTTTTACATGACTTTGCTATCCAAGCACCATTATGGCCACAATATTCATTTTATTATTTTTCATCAATTTGCAAAGTAGTCTTCAAAAACCACAAATCAAAATGTTAAAAAAGTCAATTAGCCTCTATTTGAATCTTAGAGATCAAAAAAGTCTGGCACAAGGGCAAATCCGATTACTATAAGACAACTCACCTATCAAAGTAATCAGATTCCCACTCCTAGATCTGCTGTGACTGGTCAAATCACATTGTGTTCTAATTTCCCCCACCCCCAAAAACTGGACTGAAAGTTCTTACTCTTTCCCAAGTGAACAACATGTGCAGATATTTTTACTAGAACATTCTGTGTTTATATCTCTTGAATAGCATCTAGGTCCTAGCAGACAAGTATTTAGTACGTGTTTTGATTTCCACAGAAGATATGAATAATATGTAAAAGAAAACAAGATCCTTTTTAAGACACAATGCTGAGGTCAGGGCGAGTCAAGGATCTTTCCTGTTTTAATGCTGTTTGGTTTATTCATCCTCTTTAACTGAATTTAATTCAAGGATATAGAATCACAGGACTGGAAGGGACCTTGAGAGGTCTTCTTGTCCAGTTCCCTGCACTCAAGACAGGACTAAATATTATCTAGACTGGAGTGGGCCGCATCTGTCCCTCCAGAAGTTTTAATTTGGTCCTCGAGCTCCTGCCAGGGAGCGGCTCTGCTCCCTGCTCTGGCGCGCCAGCCAGGGAGCAGGGTCAGGGGCTTGCCCTGCTCCATGCAGCTCCTGGAAGCAGCAGCATGTCCCCCCTCCGGCTCCTACACATAGGGGCAGCCAGGGGGCTCTGCAGGCTGCCCCCGCCCCAAGCGTCGCCCCTGCAGCTCCCATTGGTCAGGAACCACAGGCAATGGGAGCTGCAGGAGTGTCACCTGCAGACAGGGCAGCGTGCAGAACTGCCTGGCCGTGCCTCTGCGTAGGAGCCAGAGAGGGGACATGCTGCTGCTTCTGGGAGCTGCTTGAGGTAAGTGCTGCCTGGAGCCTGCATCACTGACCCCCTCCTGTGCCCCAACTCCCTGCATCACCCCTGATCTCCCTCCCACCCTCCTGCACCCCAAAATCCTCATCCCCAGCCCCACCCCAAAGCCTGCACCCCCAGCCAGAGCCCTCGGCCCCTCCTGCATCCCAACCCCCAATTTCGTGAGCATTCATGGCCTGCCATCAATTTCCAGATGTGGACCTCGGGCCAAAAAGTTTGCCCAGCCCTGATCTAGACAATCCCCGACAGGTGTTTGTCTAACCTGCTCTTAAAAACCTCCAATGATGGAGATTCCACAACCTTCCTAGGAAATTTATTCCAGTGCTTAACTACCCTGACAGTTAGGCAGTTTTTCCTAATGCCCATATGACAAAAGGAAAGGTGAAAAATCTCTGCATGTACTGTAAGGAAACGACGCTTACGTTATCGCGTAAATACCAGTAGCACTTACTGTGTACAAATGTTAACTACTTTCTCTTATAAATACCCAGGAAACCCTCACAAGCAAGGTAAGTATTACAATCCCCATTTTTAAGAGAAAACAAAAAGTGACGTGCTCAAGGCTCACTGCACTTCACTGCAGAGCAGGAAGTAGAATCCACAAATATCAACCTCATTCTCAGGTAAACTGCAAACTGTTATCCCTGATGCATCAACCCCACATTCAATGATAGATGCTCACTACTTGTTAACATATTATAAATGATAAAACTAGAATTCAACCGTGCTTGTAAGTCACTTAGTTCCCTATACAGGACAGCAATCAGATGACAAGAGCAGGTATAATCAATGCAATGATTCCCACTGTGTTAAAACATATGTACGCAAACTGAGAAGGTTTCAGATTCAGTATATGTAACAAACATCCTCTCCACCCTAATCCCTGGAGAGCTGAAAGCATACGCTGCAAACCCTCAGTTGGTCTGTTCCCAGCAACCGCCTGCCCCTTCCTCCCACATTTTTTTTATGGGCTCATCATGACATGACCTGAGAAATTAGGGGATGGAATACCATGGAAATCTACTGCTCCTCCTAGGATTCTTCATTGACAGCAAGTGGCTTACTGGAAGCAGAAGGATGAGTGCCGTGGTGCCTGCTGCTTACTAATTCTGAATCAAAGTCCATTCCAGCCTCATATCCTGCCAAGGATCCTGCCTTAAGCTTTAGGTGAACTGAACAACACATTTGTCAGACAGCATAAAAAATCAAACCGAAGAACTCAGATTCCTGATATTTTTTGCACTCATTCCTGTCAATGAGCTGGAAGCCTATGAGCCAATAGAGCAGAGATTAGCATTCATAGCTCTGTCTCAGGGGCTTGGCATGTGTTATTTCTCTTCTCCACTCAGGACAAGGGCAAAAAGGAGCTCTGTGGTCCCTTTATGCTTGGATCCTCCCAGGCTTCTTTTAAGTCACAATCCTTGACTGTTACTTGAAATATTCAGTCTGCCCTGATAAATTTACCTAAGCATTGTTCTATTAGACTAGGCAGCTAGAGAGTTGCAAACGGTTCTGTTTACCAAAATGAATTTTCCAGCAAAACAATGTAAACCCAGGGATTAGCAAAACCCAAACCAGATGAAACTCAGCTGACTTCAGGTCTCATCAAATGGATAATGTATTGTAAGTCATAATTACTGCAGGGTGAGTGAAATCCTGGTCCCCTGCTATGAGCACCTTAGAACTGAATTTAGGGCTTATTTAATAAAATAATGCATTCAAATTCTCCTTTTTCCATCCAATATTTTTTCCAAAAAACTTTCTTCTTCTTTTCTCTACCAGCTGTAGCTAAGACAGAGTGGATGTCATCTGTCCTCGGTGTGGTAATGCAGAGTGTAGACAGGGAATGTTTGCCAAAGGGATTTCACAACACCCTTACCTCCATGGCAACTATACATAGAACCATAGTAAGTCAGCTCATGTGGTGACTTTGCATATTAGTCCACTAGTTCACAAACCCATACAGGGAGAAAGATGGCTCAACAGCCTATGGTCATTATTACAGCTTATAGGTTGCAGTAACAGCCACAGATATACCATTCAAGCATCCGGACTACGTCCAGATTGGAGGGATGATAGTATCTCCCAATCCCCAGGTAAGATACGCACACTAACCCTGTTTACTCAAGCTTTGTGCAGGGGACATGAATTTCACCCTTAAAACGTATTTATCACTTTGCATCGCCAGAACTTCAGAATGTTCCAGGTTTGTGATCAAGAATTATTGAGCTTTCTGAGGTTTGGACTCTACTTATTGAAAATGTTTCTATTGCACTAATAAGTGTCAGGTCTCTGTCATTGACTTGCTAGATGACCTTGTGCAAGGTCATAGCAGCACTCTGTGCCTCAATTTCCCCATCTGTAAAATTGGAATAATGTTACTTAACTCCTTTGTAAAGCACTTTGAGATCTACTGATGAGAAGTGCTATGGAAAGAGCTAACTATGATTATTATTCATTATTATATGGGAAAAGAACCAAAAAGAACGCTTGTCCTTACTCAGTTTACTCATTAAAGTCTAGAACTTGCAAGTTTGCAGACACCTTAAACAGCTACATTTGTGCACACAAATGATTTTTTACCGTATTTAAAGTACTGTTGTCATGTATTAAGCTTAGTCCAAAAGTATTGACTTTGATAGGAGTATTAAAAGGGAGTTGGTATATCCAAGGGTGACAAACATGGACAAGCTGTCATGGGATAAGAGGGAAGGTCCTCTCATGGATTGGTAACTGGTTAAAAAATAGGAGACAAAGGGTAAGAATAAATGGTCAGTTTTCAGAATGGAGAGAAGAAAATAGTTGTGTCCCCCAGGGGTCTGTACTGGGACCAGTCCTATTCAACATATTCATAAATTATCTGGAATAAGGGGTAAATGATGATACAAAACTACTCAAGATAGTTAAGTCCCAAGCAGACTGTGAAAAGGATCTCTCAAAACTGAGTGACTGGGCAACAAAATGGCAGATGAAATTCTATGTTGATAAATATATGCACATTGGAAAACATAATCCCAACTACACATATAAAAGGATGGTGTCTAAATTAGCTGTTACCACTAAAGAAAGAGATTTTGGACTCACTGTGGACAGTTCTCTGAAAACATCCACTCATTGTGCAGCGGCAGTCAGAAAAGCGAATAGAATGTTCAGAAGCATTACGAAAGGGATCGATAATAATACAGAAACTATCATATTGCCCCTGTATAAATCCCTGGTATGCCCACATCTTGAATACTGTGTGCAGATGTGATCGCCCTATCTCAAAAAAGATACATTGGAATTGGAAAAGGTTCAGAAAAGGGCAACAAATGATTAGGGGTATGGAAAGGCTGTCATATGAGGAGAGACTGGGACTTTTCAGCTTGGAAAAAAGATGACTAAGCGGGGATATGATAGAGGTCTATAAAATCATGACTGGTGTGGAGAAAGTAAATAATGAAGTGTTATTTACTCCGTCTCATAACACAAGAACTAGGGGTCACCAAATGAAATTAATAGGCAGCGGGTTTAAAACAAATAAAAGGAAGTATTTCTTCACACAACGCACAGTCAACCTGTGGAACTCCTTGCCAGAGGATGTTGTGAAGCCAAGACTATAACAGGGTTCAAAAAAGAACTCGATAAGTTCATGGAGGATAGGTCTATCAATGGCTATTAGTCAGGGTGGTCAGCAACTATGTCTCTAGCCTCTGTTTCCCAGAAGCTGGGAATAGGCAACAAGGATCACTTGCTGATTACCAGTCCTGTTGCCTGAGTAGGTTATAATGTCTAGGACTATAACAGGGTTTAAAAAAGAACTGGATAAATTCATGGAGGTTAAGTCCATTAATGGCTATTAGCCATGATGGGTAAGGAATGGTGTCCCTAGCCTCTGTTTGTCAGATGGTGGTGATGGATGGCAGGAGAGAGATCACTTGATCATTACCTGTTAGGTTCACTCCCTCTGGGGCACCTGACATTGGCCACTGTTGGTAGACAGGATACTGGGCTGGATGGACCTTTGGTCTGACCCAATATGGCCATTCTTATGTTCCTAAAATATGATGTTGCTTAAAATCCAGAATGGGAGAAACGGCTACCTGAAGACTGGTGAAAATTGGGACACAATATGACTTTTGTGAGCACTTAGAGCTTGTATTGGTGCAAGAGTTGACATGTGATTATTTCTTGGGAACAAAAGATCCTTCTGGTGCAGAGCTGACACTTCATAAAGGTCTTGCCTCAGCTGCAGCACAACATATTGTAATTCCGATTGATGGAATTTTCTGTGAAATAGCAGGAAACGTTGCAAGTGACTCCAGCATAGTTTTCCTTATGTCAACAAGACTGTTTGATGAAAAATAGTAGTGCCACTAAAAGAATAGTGTCTCTCCTGTCAAGGAGTTGCTGAGTGCTTGGTTCTGCTAAAAGGATTTTTATTAGTAGATGAGCAAAGCTAGTTCCCAGACTTGAAAAACTAGGATGTGTGGTGCCTCTCCACACACTGCCGTTCAATGTTTCTGCATCTCCTACTGGCTACAAATTTGAGATGGCAGTTTTCCATGCCCTATAGTAACCAAACTTAACTTACAGAAGAGGGCCAAGCATATCTATGATATGTCATTAGAGGTGGGACAAATTCCAAAGTCTAAGCTAATATAGCATATATATCCTTCAGCACCTTTTAGCATTCATGTTACACAAATGTAGACTGTCACAGCTACTTCCTGATAAATTACTTACACATCGCCTCTGAGTTGGGCTGACTTAGTCCTGAGTTTCAAATGGTGTAAGTAGGGTGACCAGATGTCCCGATATTCAGGTCTTTTTTCTTATATAGGTGCCTATTACTCCCACCCCATCCCGATTTTTCACACTTGCTATTTGGTCACCCTAAGTGCAATTGACGTACCAAGGACTGGAAGAGAGGAGTCTAGCTGAAGGGTCTAAGAAGCACTAAATGCATTTTTTTTAAAATCCACCAAATTATACACAAAAACTATCTTTTAATAACTTATCAGTATAACTAAGGGAGGCCATTGGTTAGAATCTTAATTGGTTCACTAACCCAGGATTGTGTTTCATTCTATACTACATTGTGGGTGAGAAGCTTAGGAGAACAAAAGAAGTCACATAAATATCCAGCTAGACATAATTTTTGCCTGGTGTATTTATTAAATTTTGAAGCTCATTTAATATGAATGGAAACAAACAGCAATTTCAGCAGAAGATAAAACATTAAACAAAAATTCACACAACTAACAATAATGGAAAAGTTTAGAATAGGTGTACAGCCCCAATATTGAGATACCAATTTACAGGAACATAGGTAATTGTGTAATCTTCAGTCTGAAATTTACAAGAGAGGAAAAATAAATTTTGATCCAGATATTTTATTATTGGAAACAATCTGAATTACAGATGAAGGGTCTACCCTTGCAGTCCAGGCATGGGAAAATTATAATAATAATCATCATCATCATAATTAATCCCAATGGATTATTTCCTGTATAAAGACTGCTTTGTATTCTCCTAGGGCTAGTTTTCTTCCATCCTTACTCTTCATGCCTGACTGTCACAACCAGGTCGGGGGTGCAGGGAGAGCATACTTAAAGGTCACAGCCAACATTTTCAGTCATGGTACAGGAGTCAAGACTCATCTGGGTCCTAATACCAGGAGGTCAGAAGCAGGAGACAAACTGGAGGTCAGATACTACAAGTTAGATGTCAGGAACGAAAGTGGAGCTTGGAATGCCAGGAGATCAAGCTGGTGGAGCTGGGGCAGGTAGTAGGAAGCAAGGGTAGAGTCTAGTTGTTCAGACTTGGTTCTGCTGCTGGTTTAAGTAGGTCCAGCGTGCCAAACAGCTGTTCTGGGACTCTGCCAATTGGAGCTCATGAGTGCAGCCTCACACTGGGACTGGGCTCTGTTGGTCTCAGATAAGCTATTGCCAGCTGACTGCCAGGTAAAGGGTTGGAGCATGGTGGCTCCCATGAACCTTGTGAGCCTGGGTACAAGACCTGTAGGTCATGACACTGACTCTGCGCAGAACCATTGACTCAATGAGTAAGGGCATCATAATCCTCCCAGAGATGAAAAAGGCCCATTAGACAAGCAAAGGCAGGATTGTGTGTCAGTACATTTTCTAGCATTTTGCCTAGTATAGTTCTAACATCTCTTTTGCCTTCCCCATCCTACCCATGCAACCCTCACACATATTTTAGCTTGGCTTCAGTCTGAGTGTAGAGTCAGTAACTTCTTTTATTATCTGACCAACCTCTTGTCCCAGGTAATCCCCTGATATGTCAGTAACACTAGAAATTGTCTGTCTGCCAAAAAAAAAGGAGATTTATGGTCAGTACCCAAAAGGGATTAATTTTAATTAGACTAACAGATATGATGCATTGTAGAGTCTTTGTCCACTGGTGTCTGTTAACAGGCATTGACAGATATGGGGCCTGATTCTGCAACCACATGAGTATTCCCTTTGAAAACACTGTACTGATCATCTGTAAATAAGGTATTCATGAATAAGTTGTTAATATATTTTATATAACATGTTGATTAATGCAACTGCAATAATACGAGTTTTATAATGTATACTAAAAGCATGCCTTTACAAGAAAATTGCATGTTAATTCAATTACTATCTTGAGATCATTCAAAGAATAAATTCCGTGCTTCTAAAACAGTTACAATCCTAATATTTCCAAGGATGGAAATGATGCCTCAAATTATCATAATCTAAAATGTCTGAAACTAATACACAATGTGCCAAATTCGGTCCTCAGTTATACCTGTGCAGTTGAGGCTGTTGGGTTGTACGGGTGCATTCGAAGGCAGAATTTTTCCCAGTATGTTACATGTGGTGTGTGCTGAAATCACAGACATACTTACATGTTAAGTTGTAGTAGTAATAACAAGATCCCTTCTGCATCCGAAGAAGTGGGCTGTAGTCCACGAAAGCTTATGCTCTAATAAATTTGTTAGTCTCTAAGGTGCCACAAGTACTCCTGTTCTTTTTGCGGATACAGACTAACACGGCTGCTACTCTGAAAGATCCCTTCAGCAATTGAAGTGATGGTACAATAACTTCTGGAAACACTTCTTTTAGTTATACTGAAAATAGGTCCAGTAATTCCTTTGTTCTGGGCTGTATTTATGGATTAATAGTAATTTCTGAGTTACAATCTTCATATATATGGTCATTGATCTTGTAAGAATTAAAGATAATTCAGACTCACACACATACACACACACAATGACTAAAGGCATAGAAAGAGATGGACTTACTGTAGGGAAACTTTTAAAACAACTTAATTGGCCCAATTGTGGTCCCAATTAGTGGTATAAATCAAGAGTATCTCCACTGATACCAGTAAAACTTCTCTCATTTTACAATGATATATCTGAGATCTAAGTCTGGACTATTCTCCTTTGTTTTGATGACTAAGGGGATATAGCAGTTCACGAGTAATTAAGGGTCTAATTATCAAGGAAGGAGACTAATTGTGTAAATTGCTCTGTAGGACATTGCCAGGAGTATTAGGATAAGACACAGCCAGAAAAAAATTAGAATGAATATGAGTTAGAAAGAATCCTAATGGTGAGATCAATTATACTATGAAATGATCTCCCGGAAGAAACGATGGCTCCATTCCTTCTGTCCATTAATAATGGACTGAAGCAAAGCACGGAATAAACTATGGAGAACAAACCGACACTGGCAGGCATTAAACTGGATCACAATCACAGTGGATAAATCTGTGAGCCTTGCCTCTTTCTAGTTTAGATACATTGGTGAGGAACTATAAGTTTAAAACTAATTTATAAAAAAGAAATCCAAGTGCTCCTGTATCTTTTTCATCAACAGAAGTGTTGAAGAGTCCAATATTAAGCAGTCAGCAGTTGGGTAATTTTATACAATAGAAAAAAAATATAATGGATGTACTTAGTATTGTGGGTCAAGATCCCCCCCTTGCCCTCTTCCCCTAAGAACTAGCACTTTTAGACACACTACCTTTTATATGGTTAGCTTATTTTCAAGTGATAAGAAATACATTTTTCACTAATATGAGTGTTATACATGCAAGTAAAAATCATATTCTAGCCCTTTAACTTTATCTGTGACCTGATCCAAATCCTTTTTGAAGCGAATGGGGAGTCTATATGTTGATTTCAATGGGCTTTGGATCAGGCATCTAGAGCAGCCAACTTTGTATGCAAAATCTGTGCAGTTGTGATTCCTAAGCTACCAGGTGCTTTTTTCCGTTCCGTACAGTAAGTGCATCATGGATGTAATTGATATTTGTATACTATCTAAAATATATTGGTGGCATGTTCACCTTGAATTATGTGCACTGTTTATCTTGATGTCAAAGAATGAAGTTGTCCTAATAATGTTCATATAACTTCACTTTCCTTAGGTTACCAAATACACAGAACAGTGAAAAATCACTTAGGCTGGGTGCTGCTATTGTGTTCACAGCTTTTTTTAGTTTATTAAGCAAAACCACCATTTATCAGGATTGATTTATAGTACTCTGATCAAGGCAACAAAGTTACCAAGACCTAAGTTTGTCCAGAGAGTAGAATTATTGCTTGATTGGCCATGTGGGTGGACATGTATTTTTTAAAATGTCTCAGTCACTATATTCCTTGCAGAGAAAATACATTTGCAACAGCGATCCATTTTAGGAAAATTGTGCAAATAAGTTAGGGAAAAAATGCAGGAGTTAAGAAGCTCTGCACTATTTCTACTAGAAGAAATGTTGCACTGTTGCAATTATTATATGTTTATATGAATTATCAATTTGTATACACTGCACAGAGTATTTGCTATTTACAACTATTGCATGCAGGCTAAAGGTCAAGAGGATGACAGCATATTTAATATTGAAATTATATATTTGTACAGTTAGGTGGCTTTAATATGGTAGCAACTTATTACTGTATATTAAACATTAGTTCCTCTGGAGCGCACCTGGAATTACTATGTTTTTTGTCCCCCTTACACCTAACAAATTAAGGAGATTAAGGAAACATATGTTTAAGAACATAAGAATGGCCACACTGGGTCAGACCAAAGGTCAATCTAGCCCAATATCCTGTCTTCTGACAGTGGCCAATACCAGGTGCCCCAGAGGGAGTGAACCTAACAGGTAATGATCAAGTGATCTCTCTCCTGCCGTCTATCACCACCCTCTGACAAACAGAGGCTAGGGACACCATTCCTTACCCACCCTGCTAATAGCCATTAATGGACTTAACCTCCATGAATTTATCCAGTTCTTTTTTAAACCCTGTTACAGTCCTAGTCTTCACAACCTCCTCAGGCAAGTTGACTGTGTGCTGTATGAAGAAGAACTTCCTTTTATTTGTTTTATCCCTGCTGCCCATTAATTTCATTTGGCAGCCCCTAGTTCTTATATTATGGGAACAAGTAAATAACTTTTCCTTATTCAATTTCTCCACATCACTCATGATTTTATATACCTCTATCATATCCCCCCTTAGTCTCCTCTTTTCCAAGCTGAAAAGTCCTAGCCTCTTTAATCTCCCCTCATATGGGACCCGTTCCAAACCCCTAATCATTTTAGTTCATTTTATATGATTAAATCGGCCAGTCTAGTTTTTCCACTATAATGCAAAAAAAAACAAATAAAGAATATCCTAGTTGTTATATAACCCTCAAGCAGTATCCCTTTTGAATTAGATTAAATTGAACACGAATAATTTCAGGCTTTCAAAACTACCATTTTCATTGTTCTTTTTTTCTGGACACCTTCTCAAACTCCAATTACTTTCACTAGCCTTTAGGTTAGACATTATTTCCAAAGTGCCAGATGCATATTTTCTGTATACACACTGCCCATAGCATAGCAAAAATGGTAGTATAACACCGACAAACACCCGGTCGTCGTCGGGCAAAATTGAACCTGGGACCTCAGTTCATGAGCC
Organism: Trachemys scripta elegans; assembly: GCF_013100865.1. Lineage (NCBI taxonomy): Eukaryota > Metazoa > Chordata > Testudines > Emydidae > Trachemys > Trachemys scripta. The sequence goes on from NC_048306.1 coordinate 35,443,182, forward strand.
TCTATCGCATGAGCTAACAGGTAAGACTGTGGAGCAGACTCAGACTGTCTCTCTCCACCCCCGCCCCCACTAGACAGGACAGAACACCACACCCAGAAGGTGTGTGGGTTACAGTAGCACCAACAAGACTGTGCTAAATATGTTAATGCAGATTGTTTCCATCCTTCTCCATCTTATTTTGTAGTTCTATTTACATAGAACTAACTGGCATCTTGGGAAAAAAATAAGTGACCTAATACTTTTATAAAAGGAACAGGAGTACTTGTGGCACCTTAGAGACTAACAAATTTATTAGAGCATAAGCTTTCATGGGCTACAGCCCACTTCTTTGGATGCACATAGAATGGAACATATATTGAGGAGATAAATATACACACATACAGAGAGCATGAACAGGTGGGAGTTGTCTTACCAACTCTGAGAGGCCAATTAAGTAAGTGAAAAAAAACTTTTGAAGTGATAATCAAGATAGCCCAGTACAGACAGTTTGATAAGAAGTGTGAGAATACTTACAAGGGGAGATAGAGTCAATGTTTGTAATGGCTCAGCCATTCCCAGTCCTTATTCAATCCTAACTTGATTGTATCTAGTTTGCATATCAATTCCAGCTCAGCAGTCTCTCGTTGGAGTCTGTTTTTGAAGTTTTTCTGTTGTAAAATAGCCACCCGCAGGTCTGTCATTGAATGACCAGACAGGTTAAAGTGTTCTCCCACTGGTTTTTGAGTATTATGATTCCTGATGTCAGATTTGTGTCCATTAATTCTTTTGTGTAGAGACTGTCCGGTTTGGCCAATGTACATGGCAGAGGGGCATTGCTGGCACATGATGGCATATATCACAATTGTAGATGTGCAGGTGAACGAGCCCCTGATGGTATGGCTGATGTGATTAGATCCTATGATGATGTCACTTGAATAGATATGTAGACAGAGTTGGCATCGGGCTTTGTTACAAGGATAGGTTCCTGGGTCAGTGTTTTTGTTCAGTGATGTGTGGTTGCTGGTGAGTATTTGCTTTAGGTTGGGGGGTTGTCTGTAAGCGAGGACAGGTCTGTCTCCCAAGAACTGTGAGAGTGAGGGATCATCTTTCAGGATAGATTGTAGATCTTTGATGATGCGCTGGAGAGATTTTAGTTGGGGGGTGAAGGTGACAGCTAGTGGTATTGTTATTTTCTTTGTTGGGCCTGTCTTGTAGGAG